>NC_142928.1:51230933-51268433 GCF_046866305.1 Octopus bimaculoides
CCCTCGACCGCCTCCATGGTGTCATCTGGGGTAGTTGCACTGTCAGGTGCTGTCGACGTTGAGGGGGTGGGTATTTTTGTTGTTGTCGGGACTAGTGTGTGCGCGAGTTGGGGTTTTTGGAATACTTATTTGGGGACTTGTATGGGCACCACAGTTAGGGGAGTAGGTGTCTTTGCTAGTGTAGGCGTTGGTGTGTGTGTGGGGGGCAGCTGTTTGGGTTTGTTAGGTGTCAGGTGCATGTGTATCCACAGATGTTTGGGCCTTTATATTCTCTTCCTTTTTCCTGCGTCGCAGTCAACCCTTATGTGGCCTTTTCGGCCACATTTAAACCATCTGGGGTTTTTGCCTAAAACATGAATTTTGAGGGCCATGTCCTCGCCCACGAGGGAATCGCTTCTATGTCTTCTGGTGCCGCTTGAATGACGGCCACAATGCTCTGGCCGAGCTAAATTTGGGAGGCTGAGCTGTTACTTGTAGAATATTAATTTTATCTTCCCTCTTGAACAACAGGGGGGCCATCACCCACGCTGTATCAGACTCCGGCGGTACCTTTGTCGCACTGACACGGGACGTGCGTTGCCCCATATTGGTTGGCAGAAGCACCACTTTGTCTTCAACGGGCTGACAGAGTAACGCCATCTCTGTTGTTCTGAATCTGGCTTCTATTCTGCGAAATTTCCTTCCTCTTGTTATATAGATAATATATTTCCATATGAGTGCCACGCATTTTTCAATTTTATTCTGTTCTATGTTTCATTCTTTTTTCTTCTAGGCAGAACGTTTTGAATATAATTGTATTTTTCATCTCTTCAGTTGTGTTGGTGGGAGGGGATATTTTTACTTTGCCCTCCTCCTCTGTCACACGTTTAATAATTTCCTGGAAGTCCCCCAGTGGGATTTCCAGACTTTCCATTTGTGCGGCGGCGACTGCCGCAAAACCTTTGGTGACTTGTCTTGGAGGTTGATTAGCCTCCAAAGCCACATAATCTTAGAGAGAGCATTTTTCTCTTATTATATCCACTGACATTTCGGTCCAGATAAATTAGCAGGAAACACACGAAATCCCACCCCTGTCAAGGGGAGGGGCGTAGCTCAATGAAGAGCCAAAAACAGCTGAAAAACCAGTTCTTTCTTTCCGAAGGAAAAATTAAAAGATTCCGTTCTTTTTTTTTTTTTCTGTTCAAAAAAATTACTTCCTCTGAAGAGAAACAACAGCTTAAATAAAGTTCCTAAATACATTTTGCAAAAAAAAACATTTTTTTGCAAAAGAAAATTGTAGGTTTCCCCCTTTTTTTTCCACTGTTCAAAGAATAAATTCCTCGCAATAGGAACAACAGTTTAAATCCCACCCCCGTTTGGAGGTGGGCGCAGTTAAACAATGTCTACGTAGGGTAAATTTTAAAAATGCACTCCGTTGAAGAATCCAATCGAATAAACAATCGCCAAATGGCTACAGAAATTTTACTATTCCCCGAAATAACGGGAAATAAAAGAGTCCAGCACAGCCTCCAAACAGGCAACAGTCCACACTAACAATTTCCAGCAATAAATTTCAACTACAGTTTACAATAAATAACAGAGTTTCAACAATAAACATGACAACACACAGATTGCCAAAAACAGAAACACGACCGAAGTCTTCAACCGGAAGCAAGCTTCTTTATTTTATGAAATTGGCAATGAAGGTCTTACATAGAGGGGATAGCACAAGGTGGGGACAAAAGAACAAAACAAATGAAAAGAATGAATTAATATAATGAGAGATGAAATGAAACTGTTCGGGCACACCTACGAGTGAACCAGTTAATAGAACCTATTTTTTTAAACTAGTTTATAACGATTTTTTGTTTCTTTTTAGCGACAACTAATTACCATGAAATTCTTACATAGAGGGGACAGCACAAGGTGGGTACAAAAAGAAAAAAAAACAAAATGAATGGGTCTGCCATTACACAACAAATGTACTCGGGCACCCCCTTCACTCCTGATATATTCACTTTTATAGCATTGTCCCACAAGTCTATTTTGTTATACAGTTCTTCGTTTTCTCCATTATACAATATAATATACTTTTTCAAGGGCGAGGGTGGGGAAATGTGGGGCTCCCGAGTGCTTGTGTTTCTCTTCATGTCAGGGAGGGCTGATGTCTGTAGAGGGTGATTGGAGTAAAGTGGGTGTGACTTTTTTTCTCTTCTTTTTCTCCCAGCTGTTTACCATTCATTGTCCATCTCCTCTTCGACGCTGGTACTAGTCTTTGTCTTCGGTGCCGTTTCACTCTCCTTTTCTACAACCTCCACGGGTAGTGGAGCACCAGCCACTTTCTCATTCTCTTGTCTCTCTTTAGCCTTCACGGGTGGTGGAGGACAATTTGCTTTAATGTGGCCCAAAGGGCCACATTAATAGCACCGCGGAATCCTCCCTTCCACTCTGACTCAGTGTTGCCTCTCCGACCGTGATTGTCTCTACCATATTTTCGATATTTTCCACTGCAACGTGTACACCCATAACGAGGCTTTGTCCTTTCCAGTTCCTGTGGGGTGTTCTGGTGGCCTGGAGGAACACCACTTTCCCTTCCGTGCATAGCAGTATGGCAGCTACAAGCCAGGCTACATCCACTTCTGGAGGTATATCTTCTACTCTAAATCTAGAAGCCCGCCTCCCAAGGTATACCGGTGGAAGCACCACTGCATCGGTTCCCAACGGTGTTGCTGAGTACAGCCTAGCAGTATCCGCCTCCCGAGACTGCACTTCCACTCTTCCAAATATTCTACCTCTGGCAAGGTAGGTAATTTCCTGCCAAATTGGTTTAAGTGCCTTTTTTATTTGAGCCGTTGACATGACTTCAATCTTCCTGGCTGCCACCGAGTATGCTCTGTAAAATTATGGTTTTCTCATTGTTCTCTTTTAACCCTTCTTTGGTGGGGAAACACCTTCATTTCGTCCCCCTCACGTCTTTGATTCTTTCCTTTGTCGCCTCTGCGTAATTTTTCGTCTCCCTTGCTTCATCACTCCTCTTCAAATACGCCATCATTTCTTCCTCAGACGACACAAAGTCTGAAGAAGGATAGTTCACAAACTATGAGGAAAAATGATTGCAATTTTTGCAACTCGTCACCCGATGCCCATCCATTACACAAGAGGGAAAATGTCACAGTTACGAAAGCAAAAAAAAAAAAAAATGCGTGTGTTACACGCAAAACCAACAATTCAACTGACAAACGCAATACCGGAGGCAAGCTTCTTATCACACAGTCACACCTATATATATATTTATATATATGATATATTCCCTTTTTTTCTATTTCTTTAACCTGTCATTTGACAGCGGCCATGCAGGAGTATCGCCTTTAGTCGAACAAATCGACCCATGACAAAATACCTCTAAGCAGTTTGGCCGGCGTGCTATATCGGTTCTACTAGCATACTATATTTCTAGGGAAAACGTTAAAGATATTTCACTGAAGTAGATAAATTAGGTAAAACATGATTGATTAAAATATGAATATTAGATAGACAGCTTAGCACTTGTGTCATGATTTTTAATCAACTCTTTTCTTAAGTATAATCAATGCCAATAATATCCCTGATGAGATTGAGTCGCCGGATCATAATGAAACAAATTCTTGAGGTGTTGATACCAGTGACTGTGCTTAAATTTCATCTTATTGTCGTGGTTTGTAATATGCGTCAGTAGTTGTATCTGTTAACAATAATAAGATTTATATGAATATGTGAATGTCTGATTCTTTGTGCACCAGTGACCAAAACGGCGTGGTATGCTTTTCTTGCATTACAAAATTAGTTATAGTCTTTCTTTTTATTCAAAGATGAAATATTATCATTCTTGAGTGTAACATTGATTTGATACAAATACAAAGGGATAACTGTTAAAAACAAATATTGTACCAAGTAAAAAATATATTTAAATTTAGAACAAGGATTTAGTGTCCATTACATGTACTGATATTTTAAACGTAATTTCTAGTTCATATCAGCATAAATTATTTCTTTTCGCATTAGTAATTGGCAATTCTTCATCGACATGTTTTTGAGGTCGATATCCCTCCCCGAAACCTGTTAGCCTTGTAACCAATTTGAAACCAACATTTTCCTTAGAAGATATCACTACTCCCTGCCGAGTCTGAATTTTCCCGAATATTTCCCAAAAATATATCCTGAGTGTTCTTTGAGATACAACTCTAGTATTTATAGTCAAACAGATCAAAATATTTTTAGTCTTCTTCCAACTAAATATAATGAAAAAAGATTATTCCAAACAATGTGTCATTAACATCTCTGATGAAAAGTAAAAGAATAAGAAATATGTTTCATTATTATATAGCTGAGTATAAATTAAATTCATAAAGGTTATTTGTTTCTAATAAAAAATACATAAATACGTTTAACAACAGGAAAATCATAACTTTATATTTAATTTCAATCCTTTGGCACTTTTTATTTTAACCATAGGTGTCAAACTAAAAAAATAGTGAATAGTAATTATTTACCAAAATGGACTTTCATACTTAATATATTGATTATTTTTTTCCTCACCAACGGAAAAGCATTCTAGATAGATAGATAGATAGATAGATATGTGTGTGTGTATATATATATATATAGATAGAGAGAGAGAGATGTATGTGTATGTATATATATATATATATATATATATATATATATATATATATATATATATACATATATACATATATATATACATATATACATACATATATATATATATATATATATATATATATATATATATATATATATATAGATAGATAGATAGATAGATAGATAGATAGATATTTGTCTAGATTTTGTACGCTTATTATCTACTAAATATACAGTCTCTACTAGATAGAAGTAATGATGAAAACAAAAATTGTGGAAAATAAAAATGATTAAAATTATTTAGCATAAATAGTATGTAAAAACGTTTAAAATTTTATTTGTTTTGCACAAACATGGCAAAATTTAATTTGAAAACAGTTTCTGCGTACAGCCAATGGCGCCGTGAACATAGCAGAAGGAAAAATTCGTCAAAATTCCCTAAGTAAATATTGTCTTTTTTCGGCGCTGTTCATGGAAACTACTGATGGAGAGCCCTGATGTGTTAAACTGAAATACACATTGGAGTACCTGATTTATAATATGACTGTTGATATATATAACATTTAAATAAAGAAAATTTATTCATCGAAAAATACAGAAAGCATGAAGGCATGACCAACTTTGGTCTCATGATGTATTTTAATTCATGATCATATACCCATCACTGTATATATTTCATCTCACTACTTGAGCTTTTGTGTTTCCGTATATATATATATATATATATATATATATATATATATATATATATATATATATATATATATATATTTATATTTATCCCCTCCCCAAAAGATGAGCAATTACTTCCCCGGTCCTCAATAATGGCAATCGCAAATTACATCCCCGCAGATTTTTCTAATTGTTGAATCATTCATTCACAAACTTCTCCGTACACAGGATAGACTAAAATCTTCTTAAGAAATTACAATAAATTCAATGTCATGATTATCGAAAGTGAAACCGGTCAACAAACACAATACTCATTCATTTATAAAATATATTAAAAAATAAGTCAAAACCATGTAAACTGTGTTCATTTTCCTTCTTTTATATATATATATATATATATATATATATATATATATATATATATATATATACATACATACATACGTACATATGTATATATATATATATATGTGTGTGTGTGTGTACATATATATATATATACATGTAGAATGGGACAAGGACGCAAAACATCCAGATAGACGATACAAAGAAAACAAGGACAGGTCATTCGGACTTTGCCTTTCATCCTTTCAAAGTCGATAAATTACGTATCAGTTGCATACTGGGGTCGATCTAATCGACGGATCCCTCCCCAAAAATTTTGGACCGTGTGCCTAGAGTAGAAAAGAATAATTTGTGGTACTAGTTCTGTAGGTTGTCAAAAGATGGCGGCATGTGGTTGCATTCGCAATGAGAGCTAGCAGTGCTCCTAATTAGGCAGTGTGCAGAGTTACATCGCTGTGAAATTTGTGTTTTTGTGGTTTCGTGTATGTTGTAGCCTGCGATTTTGTAATAGACAAGAACAAAGACCTAAACTTAAACTTTGGGAAGCCTGCTACAGAGGCGTTGAGCATATAAACTACGGCGACGAGACAATAGATCATACGCAATGTTTCGAATGTCATGGGTGCTTCGAAAGCGGAAAAACGTCCCTGGAAGACGATAAGCAATCTGGAGGACCTGCGATGAGCGTCACCCCCAGAAATGTATTGTGCATCAATTCGTCCACCAGGCACAGACCGTCAACTGAGGATTTTACTACGTTTTGAAGCGTTTCAGGAAGGACATTGGGCGAAAGCGCCCGATCTGGGGAGCGCTAAGAATTGGATACTTCAGCGAGCCCTCCTCACTCGTGAATGACTTGCAAAAAAACAACGTGGTATCGCTCCTGCATCCGCCATATTCTCCCGATTTAGCACATGCGGACTTCCATTTCTTCCTCAAGATGAAAATGCAGCTCAAAGGTCACTGTTTTAATAGCGATTTCGCGATCTAGAATCAATCGATTCGCTTACAGAAAACGACTTCCAGGCCGGATCCAAATGTCATTCGGAGTTTTCTCTCTTCAGTCAAGATCCAGATTATCCTTGCAATTTCGGCTGGTCATTCTCGATATTGCTCCAATCTGGCCAGCCCAAGGAAAAACTAAGCTAAAAACATTAGATTCCTTGGAAGTAAGCAGCGAATGTATACAAAATCAAGGACGAAAAAAACGAACAATGTTACACAAATACTGTAGGAATAAAACAGGTGGTGGTGATGGTGATTGGATTTTTTTTTTTTAATTAAACTATGTGTTTTTTTATATCACCTATCATTTAACGCATGCACATTAGTGCAATTCTGTGTAAAACATTCACGCTTATTCACGTGGCCGATATATGCATTTTAACTAAAGTTTGTATCATATATACGGGATGTTTCTTGTTGTTTATGGGGAAAATGGAAAATGAAAAAATAAGAGAGAATATTTATTTTATCGCTGTTGCGTATTAAATCTATAAAATTTCCGTGAAATTTATCAGATGTATATGTAAAGTGCATTAAATTAGCATAGCAATCCATGCACACACAACACAGGCTACGCTTATACATGTGTGTGTGTGTGTGTGCGTGTGCGTGTGTGTGTGTGTGTGTGCGCGCGTGAGTGCGTGCGTGTGTGTGTGTGTGTGTGTGTGTGTATGTGTGTGTGTAAGCTGGATAACTTGGAAAAATCAAACACTGCAAATTTTATGTTTATGCCAATTTACTGTGGGGTGTTTACCAGTTATTTCAGTTCAATGCGACCGCTATTCGCTTTTTTTTTACCAGTTCGATCTGTTTACGAAGTGATGCGCATGCCTTAGCTATTTCTTTCTTTTTTATTTTACTGAATCCTCGCTTGATCGAAACATTCAGTGAAGACACATATCTGTGAGACGTTGCGCTCTATATTGCTTCACCTGCACCCCATAGCCAAAAATCATATAGATTCAAATCTGGTGAGTTGGAAGACCTCATATCTTCAAAACTTATTGCACTCTTTTCGAAGAATTCGCGAGGACAGAGGCCTGTACAAACCTGACTCGACCTTGCATTATGCCTCCTAATCCAAGGTAAAAAAAAAATTCTTCTAAGCTTTTGAAATACTCTGCTGTATTGATTTTAACACCCACTTCAATAAAATGTAGAGGCATCAATTTCCCATCACTAGCAACAACTCCAAGAACCATAATGGGAGCCCGATTCTTGCTATGCATAGTTGAAGAGTCGTATGCAATCACTCGTGACTTTTGACAGTTTACAGCTTCGTCTACCATGAACTTATTTTCATTCAGGAAGATGCGATATCTGCGCCACGTGTTTCAGGTGACTAAGAAGTTACGGACTTCTTTCAGCTCAAATGGCTTTCGAGCGGGTGGTTAGAAGGTTGCGGTGTCTCCTCACGTAAGATTTCATATGCAGGTCTTGTCTCATAGCCCTAGAAACGATCATTTTACAGATTTCCCGATCGAAAGCCAAATTCACCATCGATTTTCATAGATTCGACTCAATTGATCTTTTAAGTCCTGTTATCAAGTGAGACGTGCATTTTCGGTAGCTACGAGGACTGTGAGGCTTCCGGACTTTTCTTCAAATTGGCTGCAACTCTAAACACAGTACATTTAGCATACCTTGTAACTCTAACAAACTTCCCAGTACTTTTGCCGGCACGAAATCATTCGGCAATCACACATCTACGGCTACATTCTTTATTAACATTCATAGTTTGTTCAATATAGAATACAAAATAGTACAAGTAATTATTCAAGCTGATAATATTTAGAATTTAGACTCCAACAAAATCTATACAATTAGAAATATATCCATTTGAGATTTGTCCCAAATTATCTGTTATATACTTACGAGGTGGTGGTAAAAGTTTCTTGGAGTAGTTATGTTAATAAAGAAATAATTTATTTACCTACGTTTAAAAGTCATCAACTTCGGAACACGCAGGAATACACCATTCCCAGCGTTCTCACCACATTTGGATCCGGCCTGGAAGTCGTTTTCTGCAAGCGAATCGAGGATCTTGTGCGATCGATTCTAGATCGAGAAATCGCTATTAAAACAGTCACCTTTGAGCTGCATTTTCATCTTGAGGAAGAAATGTTCTAGTACAGCCTGTTCTCCTTGATAAGTGGACCGTGTGACCGATCCAATTTGCTTTTTCGGTGACGGTAGCCTGAAGAATATTCACCTCATCTACTGTCTTTTCCAGGACCGCCGCCATCAACCACATAGTGTCAACTTGAGGTGGGACCTTTGGTATTCTTATTTTGGATCTCCTCATGCCCATGTAAATGTGTATTAAAATCACGTCTTCTGTTTCCAAGGATTTTACTGAGTGCACTTGTGCAGTTTCAATGCTTTTTAAGTGTACCTCAATGGTACCGAACTTCTTCCCTCTGGCTAGATATGTAATATCCTGCCAAATGGGTTTTAAACATTTCTCTATCTTCTCTATGCTTACTCGCTCGATTTTTCTTTCGTTTTTACAATATACTTTGAAAATATTTTTTTTTCTCTGTTAATGAAAATTCGTCTGGTGGTTGAACCTTGACAACACCGTTTGAAAATGTTTAACATGTTCTTATACGTTAACAGGTCACTTTTGTTCGTCGACAGTTGGCTGGTGGGAATTCTCTTTCAGACGAATCTGAAACATCTCCCAATAACACTTGTTCAATTTTTTTGGCCTGTACATTGGCCGAGCCTTCGTCTGATGAAGACAAACTTCTTGGCATTTTGCCGGCAATTAATGTTTCCCTCGACAGGGGAAAACACACAATAGTTTTCGAACAAAAACTGTTAAATTTAAATAGCAAGTACAACAGGCAAATACAACAGGCAATAACAGAAAAACAGTCCACAGAAACTACACTTACTATTTAAACGCACTTCAGCAATAATACTTCCAACTCCCAGAGACGAAATACCGCTAGGCATTTCGCCCGGAGCACTAGCGTTTCGGCCAGCTCGCCACCTTAAACCAGTAAATTATTGATACTACGTCATATATGTAAGTCTGTGTGTGTGTGCGAGCATGTGTGTCGGTGTGTGTGCGCGCGTGCTCGTGTATGTATTTGTGTGGGTGTATGCTTGTGTGCGTGTGAGTGTGGGAGTATTTGTATATATATATATATATATATATATATATATATATATATATATATATGGTCGGGGTATATTATATGTATGTATGTGTATATTCATGTATTTGGTGTTATACTGCAATAAACATTTTATACTCTGTATGACAATGACGGTTAATGTAAAATCAGCGCTTAGAACACTCATTGGTATCTATAGTTAATGACTTGAAATATCTGTTGATGGATTCGGTAAAAGAATAATAACCGTTGCTGTTTTCCTTGTTTTCCTCAAGTGTATTCTATTTCATACGTTAATATATCCTAAAAAGTTTTAGTTTACATTTTGCTTATCTCTGTATATCTTGATGTTGTATTCCATAATTTATATGAATGTGCACTCCAGTTTTCAAGCTAACTTTTACATTACATCAGAAACAATTATATCTCAGATTCGTTCCTGCAGTAGATAAAAGTGAAGTGAAACAATCAGATTATTGATACAACCTCGTATAAGTGTGACTGTATGCGTGTGCGAGCGTGTGTATCAGTGTGTCAGATACATATATTTATGTATATACACACACATTTCTCCATGATGAGAAATTTGCTTTTATAAATATAACTCCTTAAATTATATGCGTTTTGTAGTATACAAGCAGAAAATGGAATGGATTTGCTTTTGATTTTATATAATCAAGCATATATTTGAACATCCTTCTTTACGTGCCTCTGCGTACGTATGCATTTGTGTTTGTGCAATAGATAGAAAGCTATAATATATATATAGTGTAAGTAACTGTATTTCACTGCAGAACAAGAAATGTAAAAATGTCAAGATTGGGTTGTGGTTACTCAGTTAAAAGTTGCCAACAAAATCATTCTGTTTTTCAAAACATCAAGAAACGCTTGGTCATGCTTGCATAATGCAGAATTTCGTAACACTAAATCATTCAAGGATATCGAGTAATTTATTTTTCACAGCTTAAATATGCTCAAAAATCTACAATCTACCTATCTATATCTACTAGTTTCAGATTTGTTCTTTTGTTTCTTTTTAGAGGCTTCACCACATCTCAGTGATGTGGTGGAGTGTAAGACTTTGGGGTTGTTAGTTCTAACACCAAACTTGAACCTGCGCAAATCGACACCTGTGGAGAAAATATGAGCTGTGAGAAAACTTTCGATTACCGAATTTTTGAAAACGAATCACGAGCTGAACCAATTTGTGTTTCATCCTAAGTGTTGGACCTAAGACATGTCCTTCCTAATATCATGTCTGATAATTATATTTAGAGAAGGAGCAGATAGTACAAAGGAAATGCTTTAGTGATTATGCCATGAACTCAGCCAGCTCAGAATAGCAAGCATGCGTATCGTCCCAGTCGTAAGAGCAACATTTTATAGTCAGTACTCTGAGATCTGTAACGTACAAAATATCAATGAGGGCTAAATCGTTTTCGGCTATTGAAGAGATAGACCAATTTCTCCGATGCAGTTCTAACTCTGTTAAGATCGTGCGTTTGCCAGATTGACATACTCAGTGATAATAATATCCAACAATTAGAATGATTTCGAAGGATTCAACTTAGTGCTGTTTAAGATTAAGATGGATGTGGTCTGAATATATTTCGTCATTTAAGTATCATTTGTGTTTTCTTGCTGAATACCTATTAGAATATAGAGAAAGATAGGTTTCGCATCTAGCCGCCTCCTTTCCGCTTCCGTCAGACCCCACATCTCTGCGCCATATTATATTGTCAGCACAATCACGCTCTCATACATACCTCTTTTCGCTTTTGTACTAAACCTTTTATCTCTCAGCATACCTTTCACAACACCAAGTATCTTACTCCCCTCCCTCATTCTGTATCCCACCTCCTTAGCCACCACCCATCCTCCGTCACATGTGACCCGAGATACTTAAAAACACTCACCTCCTCTAACAGCTCACCATTTCTATTCACATCCATCGTCCCAGACATTCCATCTCTCGAATATTTCATCACCTTACTCTTAGCTACATTTACTTTCAGTTTCTTCCTCTCATACACTCTTCCAAACTCTATAACCAGTCTCCCCAGTTGCTACTCCGAATCCGCTACCAGTGCTGTATCATCAGCAAACACAAACTGACTCAGCTGCCATTTCTCTCCGTCTTCTTCGAACATTTCCGCTCCTCAACCAAAGTTTCTAGCATTTACGTCTCTCACCACACCATCCATATATAAATTAAACAGCCACGAAGTCCTCACGTAACCCTGTCATAACCCCACCTTCACATCATACCACTCACTTCACAACCCACCCTAATGTACGTCCTACTTTCTCTATAAAAATTCTGAACAGATCTCAAAAATCTATCATCTACTCCATAGAACTGCAACACTTACAACATTGCATCCCTATCCACTCGGGCATATGTATTCTCGAGTTCCATAAAGGCCCAATACACGTCCCTCCCTTTTTTAAATAAGTTTTCACACATCTGTCTTACAACAAATATTTGATCAGCACACACCACTGCCACTCCTAAAGCCACACTGCTCCTCCCCTAGTTCACTCTCTGTCCGGTTCCTTATCCTAACAACCAGAATTCACCCATACAATTTGCCAACCACACACAACACACTTATACCCCTAAAGTTTCCAAACATTTGTCCCCTTTCCCCTTGTACAATGGTGCTATATATGCACTGCACAGTCCTCTGGTACTCTTCTAGCCATATAACAATAATTCATAAGCCTCAATCACTGTTTTTTTAGGCATTCCACGGTATACCCATCTATAACTGGCGCCTTCCGGTTTGCCATCTTCCGCAAGGACTCCCTCAGCTGCTCTCTTCTAAATGCACTGTAGTTCCATTCCCCAACAACAGGCATTCTCTTCTCTCTTCCTGCAGCCACAAAAGTTGCTTCCCCAACTAATACGCCGACATAATCAAGGATTTAACGTAAGGAAAAGCACTTCAGCATTTCATAAGCGATTGGTGTTTGTGTGTGTGTGTGTGTTTCTGTGTGTAGGTGTGCGGGGAGATACACGCCCTTATTTATAATAAGTAATTGTTGTACTAGAGTAATGTCTGATTACTTCTCATACGTATTGATTAATGCATTCGAAATGAAATACAGACAATATCAACGAAGTATTGTACGGGAATGTAACGTATTTTATTATTGACTCCCTGCCACTGTCACAAGTTTCCGTGTAACGCGTCCCTAAGTCTATACAACTGAATAAAATATTCTGTGTGCTGTGCAGTTCTTTTTATGACATTGGTATCTGAAATCAAATGCGACCAAAGCAACCCAGATTACCAGCGAGGTTACGAAACTGCATATTTTGATAGTTTATATCACGTTTTAGAATGTCTGAAACAATATTCCATCGAAATGGTGAGAATGGATCGTCTGCTATTAGCTCTAAATATTCAGGTAATGATAAATATCGAGAAGATAATTAGCAATTAAATCCCGTAAATTATAAAAGCATTGAGAAAGGGAATGAGACAGTGTATGTTTTACTTCCAGGTTTACGATGAAAACTGAAAGAATCTCCACCGAAATACAAGTTAATAACTATTAATACCCTACCAATTATTTTGAATCAGATAAATCCATTGATAGAATGGCTATTCAAATCTATATTTAAACACCTTACAGGAAATGCAAATTTAAACTTGATTTGTTAAATAGAAACCCATACTTTTCCTGTTCGTATTCTACATTAATGTACAAGGCGTTTGACTGTCTTGCAAGTATATATTCTGTTATCGATTTAAACTACAAATTCTTAAGTTTATTATTTTTTGTCATTGTATTGAAACGTATTTTCAACCGCTTTATAACTGGGTACAGACAATTGCCAACTGTTTCTATAATAAGTATTGATTTCCTGCTACAATAAACCAACCCATGCTTAAGGTACTAAAAGTAGGCAGAGAGTAAAAGAGAAAAAAAAAGCAATATAACGCTGCGTATGCACTCGAATTGATTGCTTATTATTGCTCAACTGAATACCCGGTATTTATAAGCAATTTTTATGACATTCTTTCTAAGAATTAAAGAGATGTGTTGCAGTTTTTGCTACGACCTTGATACCATAGTTATTGTGTTGTGCTACTTTTATTGTAGTTAATGTTTATTCTTTTCATTACTATTTACTGTTGTTGTTTCTGAAGATATATTTGAGGCAGTCTTTTTTGCTTTTGTTGATGTATTTGCTGTCATTGTTATTGTATACTCCTTCCTGTTGTTATTGTTGTTGTTAATGCTTTTGTATCAAATCAATGAGATTTAGACTAAAAATAACAAAAAACGGATAAGATGCAGAAAAATATGATTGTGTCTTGACATGAGATTGCTTTTATTTTCTCAGGAACACATACAGTGTTTTTTGGATGGGGTTTTAATGTTAAGGTTAAATATAAAAGAAAATAATAATAAACCAGTGCTAATAATGGAAATATGACACAAACTATAAATCCTCGAGTCGAAATGAATTTATAGATTTCAAGAAAGACCTGTCATCACGAATTTGAAAGCACAGAGGAAACATTCTTCTTCAATACACGTTACTGGCATATATATATATATATATATGTGTGTGTGTGTGTGTGTGTGTGTGTGTGTGTGTGTGTGTGTGTGTGTGTGTATGTGTGTATATATATATATATATATATATATATATATATATATATATATATATGAGAAGTATTGGTATCCAGAAAACCCAAGGTGGTAGGTAACGCTATGTAAACGTTATGGGAAGTTACTTAAACTCTCGGTTCGATAATGATACGAGCGAGGAGTTTAATGCGGGTCTTGTATGAGCATTTATATGTTAACTAAAATGAGACAACAAAGGCAAGGTTGTGTGTAATTTTCTGGGCGTTTATAAAGAGAAAGTTAGTCTTACAGCTGTTTCTGGGATATTAGGGGTATCCCTGCATGATAGACGATGTGAGATGTTTAAATACAGGGAAATATTGAACTCTAATATTTCTCTCTATTTAACCATCTCACATCGTCTCTGATGAAGGGATATCCCAAATATCCCAGAGAGAGAGAGAGAGAGCTATAAGCTAACCTGTTTTTTATAAATGTTCTGAAAATACCACACAGCCGTCGCTTTGTTGTCTCATTTTATTTAATATATGTGTGTATATCTATAGTGGAGGTGCAATGGTCCAATGTTTAGGGCAGCGGACTCGTGGTCATAGGATCGCGGTTTCGATTCCCAGACCGAGCGTTATGAGTGTTTATTGAGCGAAAACACTTAAAGCTCCACGAGGCTCAGGCAGTGGATGATGACGAACCCTGCTGTACTCTTCCACCACAATTTCCTCATCTTACTTCCTGTTCCTGTTTAGCCTGTAATTCAAAGGGTCAGCCTTGTCACACTGTGTCACACTGTGTCACACTGAATATACCCGAGAACTACGTTAAGAGTACACGTGTCTGTGCAGTGCTCAGCCACTTGCACGTTAATTTCACGAGCAGGGTGTCCTGTTGATCGGATCAGCTGGGACCCTCGACGTCGTATCTATATATATATATATATATTACATATTATATATGCATATGTATGTGCTCACGTTTGTATATACGTGCTCGTGCGTATACGTATATATATATATACATATATATATATATATATATATATATACACATATATATATATATCTAAATGAATAAATATATATATATATATATATATATATATATATAAACTATAATATGAGAGAAATAAAGATCAAAGAAAAATAGATAGATAAGTCATACACGACTGAATACTTATACACTTGGAGAGAGAGAGAGAGAGAGAGAGAGGAAGAGAGAGAGACCTACAGACAGTCACCCAGACAGGTAGAGAAACAGTCATACAGACAGACAGACAGGCAGGCAGAAGACAGGCAGACTGATAGATATATAGATAGATAGATAGATAGATAGATAGATAGATAGATAGATAGGTAAATGGAGGGAGCGCGCGAACAAGCAGTTTATGTTAACGCACATGTATTTCCCAACGTGTACGCAGATGCATTTTGACAGAAAATATTCCAGGATGAACAACCTGAAGCAACCTTTCATGTATTGATAATGTGCCAGAAACAGAGTGGATTCTACGAGCTTGTCCCTATTTATTTCTCTGTTTGCTTTCAGTTGTTCCTGTATCTTGCTGAAAATTGTATAACGGATATTTGTTGCCATCACAACAACTGAATATGCAATCATTGCTTCTGTTTACATGCATGTTTATTTGTTATTCTTTCTGAATTCAAACAAAAATCGTGCAATATATAAAACTGTGCATTATACGATATTAGTTTCAAATAAAAAAAATCTAAGAAATCTAATCACTGCCAGCAATAATATCTTCTATAGAATCACCAGAACTAACGATCCTTATATCAGACGTATACTTATATTTACGACAAATAATTTCTCCAAACCCCTGTACTTTCCGTTAAATTCAGAGCTGATTTAAATATGTGAGAACATACCAGTCACTAAAATAATCAATAATATGATTGGAAAAGTATTTCGGGAGAGTGTGCGTTGATATATGACAGGAATCGAAACTTCCTGAATATCATTGACACATAGTTCTATGTAAAATAACAGAGCCCTGAATCGGACAACACCTACTCCTCAAGTCTATAATTGAATCATCGCTAAGAGGTCAGTTATACGCACGTCATAAAAATGACGAATATAAAAAATAACGTCAACATTAGTTGATTTTGTCTTGAGTATAATACACCTTTGACATGGCAAATTATCATAGCTAGCTTACCTTTGTTCATAGGTATCTTCACTCCGGGATGATTTGCGGCTAAACACAACCACAATGAAAACATGTTCATCGCAAATACTCCCACTAACGGGCGTGTTATCAAAGCACTCTATATGCCCTATTCTTACTCCGAGCAAAGTCATTGAAAATATCACCAATCTTCTGTTTTACAATTAGCTTTCGGAAATAAATCACGATGAACGTATTAATGTTCTTTATTATTTTATTCCTGATATGAGGCTTAAAAATGCATGCACCTATTTTATCTAGGAAAAAGAGAGGTAACCTCTACACTATTATTAGATTGTATGGAATAGCCAAATAAAATTGCTATCCGTCCACAGTGTGTCATACAAAGAATCGTGTCGATAAATGCAGCATCGAAAGACATCACACAAAGACGCATATGTATTACATATGAGATAAACACTCGAAGAAATAGCAAGTGTTAGAACTTACAAAATGCACCTACATAATGGGTGGTTATCGATGAAGACGTTATATCTTAAACAATTCTTGGACAGTTTTAATATTACAAAGGAAAGATTTAAAGTCAGAGAATTAGTGTTATGGCATTTGTACAGCCCGTTTATACACAAAAATATATAGCTTCCTTTTCTGAATACTGCGTCCAATAATGAAGGAAATGTAATATAACCCACGAATAGAAGCCACTGGAACTTAGCCGATTTTACCTAGCTAGTCATCTATGTTGCGGTGTATGTACCTACACACACACACACACACACACACACACACACACACACACACACACACGCACACACACACATACATACATACATACATATATATATATATATATATATATATATATATATATATATATATATATATATATATATATATATATATATATATATATATATATCAGGTCGGTCTTGAGTGCTAACGGTAACATGTAATCCGGTACAATTTGTCGCACAATCGGATCGTTGGCGTCTAAACTGGCAACCCCACCAGGCTCGCTTGGTGAGGAGGGTGTAGTAGGACAACCTGCGGAGTGAAAAATAAAACCCGTCAAATGGCAGAGGAACTCATGACCATTCAACGGCCATACAACAGAATATCTGTAAATATGTATATATCTTTTATATATATATAAGAAAAAAAAAAGAATATACACACACACACATATATATATGTTGTGTGTGTGTGTGTGTGTGTGTGTATGTATATTTTTACTTTTATATATATTATTGATATTTTTATCTTTATTTATATCTTTAAATTGCATATCTTTTACATTTCTTTTATATTTATATATATTATTTATATATATTACCGGCATAATGCCTCTCCCAAGGTTTGATTGTATATTATTTATATTTTATTCTTATTTATATTTGCAAATCACATATCGTACATTTTTTTATGTATAAATGAGCTACTCCGCGTCGGTCGCCAGTGTGATATTTGGCCGCTTTATAGATTCTTTGAGTGTCGGTTTGGTGTCTGGAATGGGATAGTTTACCTCATGGGCAAGTATAAGCTCTTTAACCTTGGTTGGTAATCTGCCTAGCAGAAGGAAATCCCCGAAATAAAACCTGAGACCTCGGAAGTTCCCAGTTTTGTCAATTTTCAAGTCACACTGACGAAAGTCTTGCTGGGCCAATAGGTGGGACTATTGAAGTGCAAGCTATTCCCACTGAAAATAATCATCTGCTCTGGTGCTTCCTGTTCACCAAATCGTAGTAAAATCATTGAATTGGTTGGTTGGCAGAAACCTAACAATGCACTTGTAACATACTCATAAATATATCAAACAGATTCAGTAAATGGCAAAAAAGGCTTCGGAACGTCAGGCGAACAGTCTGGCTCGGCGGGTGTTCCAGTGTATCAGATGTCACTGTGGTCAAATAATTTTTTTTTAAAAAGTAAAAATAAACATCCTTTGAATTTTGGCTGTTGGAATGTGCGCACACTTCTTGATGATAATTTCAACAAGAGGCCAGAAAAGCGTGCTGCACTTATTGCATGTGAGATTGAAAAGTAATCCCTTCATATAGTTGCCTTCTCTGAAACTTGTCTCTCTGGTGAGAGTCAAGTAAATCTACCTTCTTATATATATACTATCTTTTGGAGAGGACTAGCTGAGGTGTTGGGTTTGCTCTCAAGAATTCATTAGGATTCTCCATTGCAGAGCTTCCAAGGGGTATATCTGAACGATCAATGTCATGCCGTATTAAACTGACAAAACGTAGACTTCTTACCGTTGTCAGTATTTACGCACCAACAATGTCACAATGTCCCCTTGTGGGGAAACTGTAGGACACTTTTATGATGATCTAGCACAATTATTAAGGAAACTACCAATTACTGACAAGCTGGTCATATTGAGAGATTTCAATGCAAGAGCTGGGAAGGACTACGCTTCATGGCCTGTTTTAGGTCGACATGGGAGTGGAAAATGCAAAATATGGAGTAGAGGAGTAGATCTTTTGACGTTTTGTGACGTTTTGCCACTAATACTCTGTTTAAGCAGAGAAATAAATATAAAAACAACTGGATGCCCCCAAGATCTAAGAACTAGCATCTCATAGATTATATTTTGATCATAAATGGTGATATGAAATACTTTCTAGTGTTCGGGCCATGAGAGCAGCAGAGACCTGGACTGACCATCGTGTAGTGCGTGGAAAAGTAAATGTTTCGATAGTGCCTAAAAATCGACAGTACCCAGCTACCTGCAAAGATTCCACGATGCTATAGAAAGTATCAATATTGACCCAAATATTCTATGGGAAGATTTCAAAACAAAAGAATTTCAGGCTGCTAGTTCGTCAGTGGGATTTAAATCACGCAAATCCAGTGACTGGTTCTCGGATATATCAGCAGAATTTCATAATCTACTTATAGAAAAACAAAACTTAGACAATACACTTCTTTCTCTGTTCTTGTACCCCAGCTCAAACGAAGCTTACAGAAAGCTGAAAGGGAAAGTGCAGACGGTTCTAAGGAAAATTTTATAAGAATGGTGGAATGACTGAGCAAAAGCGGCACAAGAAGCAACTGATAGAAATACTGTGTTTGTAATCTTATGTTAAGGAGGTATATGGCGCAAATCTTCTTTAATAGCTCCAGTGAGAACAGCAAATGAACGTTTGCTTTTGACTGACACTGCTTCTATTCATAAACGCTGGGCAGAAAATGTTTCTGCACTTTTGAATAGACCATGATCCGCTGATATGAGGCTGATAGAAAAAATCGAACACCTTCCAGTTATAGAAGAGATGGCATTTGAACCAACTCTAAATGACATTTATTTAGTTGTGAATAAGTTGAATAACAATAAGTCTCCAGGTTCTGATGGAATTTGTGCAGAAGTCTTGAAATATGGGGGTGACAAAATGTTTTAAACTTTTGCCTTGTTCCTGTTGGAGAAATGAGAAAATGCCTCAAGACTGGATTTATGGTATTTTAGTCTCCTTGAATAAATCGGTGCCAAGTATCTTTTTGGTAATTTTCGTGGGATTTTGCTTTTGGATGTGGTTGGAAAGGTACTTTACCGCAATTTGTTAGAACTTTTAAATAACTTCATTTTTCCGAATATAGTATCTGAGTCTCAGTGTGGTTTTCCTTCCTCTAGGGACACAACTGACAATTGCAAACAATTGCAAGAAAAGTGCATTGGACAGAATATTGCCCTGTACCATTGCTTTGTTAATCAAAATGCTCTGTGGCTCTAATTCTAAGGAAAATAGGTTGACCAGAAAAATTGTAAACATGATCAGGGTTTTGCATCAAGCTATGGAAGCTAAAGGTAATTCTGGTAGTAGGCTCTCTGAATTTCTTGCCGTGGAAATTGGTGTAAAGAAAGGAGACCTTAATGCATTCACCCTCTTTGCAATATACTTTGCTGTTGCGTTGTCACACGCTTTTCAAAACTCTGAGGAGGATATTCACATAACGCATCGAAAAACAGGGAATGTTTTTAATCTGACCAGACTGAACTTCAAAGCGAAGGTATTTTATTCACTCATAAGGGAACTTTTAGACGCTGACGATTGCGATCTTGTCAGTCATTCTACAACAGTTCTGCAATCTCTTGTATCTATTTCACTCAGCTTGTGATGATTTTGGCTTGACCATCAACTTGAGAAGAACAATTGTAATGCATCAACCTGCGTGTGGGGCTATTTGTAACGCCCTAAAATTTTTGTTAAGGCTAAGTTACTTTAGGTAGTTGATTCGTTCATTAACCTTCGAATCTCTGAACAAAATGATACGGAAATACATCTGCAACTTCAAAATGCATCAAAAGAATTCGGTAACTTGGAGACGCGCGTTTGGAAGCAGCCACATATAAATAACAATACAAATTTGGCTCTTTACCAATCATTTGTCTTACCGTCCCTGTTTTATACTTGTGAAACATGCACATGTTATGAAAGACAGTTTAAATGTTTAGAACAGTTTCACCAAAAATTATTTCATCGCATTTTAAACATTAAATAGAATTCTTTTACTTCCAACATAGATGTCCTTGCATCTGCAGCCATTACCTTAATGAAAGCTATAATTTTGAAAAACTAAATGAGATAGTGTGTCCGTATTGTTCAAATGGCGGGTGAACGCATGCCCAAAGAGGGTGGGGGGAGTTTGCAAAGGGGAAACGCTATCGGCGTAAGCCTAAGAAAAGGTTTAGGAACGGCATAAGGACTACTCTGAAGTTACATGCCTTACTTTATTTGCTGGGTGGAGAGGAAATATTTTGGTCATAAATTCCGCCACTGAATTACGTAACTATACTCTAAACCTTAAAGATTCATTTTATGGTTGTTAGTCCTAGATACTTTTCAGTGGTGACCTATATTATTATTATTCTGAAGCTTTCAACCAACATTAACATGGAAGCTTTCTGTAGGGAGGTGGAAATCTTCATTTATATTATTTTGGTGTGGCAGATTTGTGCCACTTTCCTCAAGCGATTGCAGTTATGATGTCGAGTAAAACAATACTCTTTTCTTTAGAATTTCTCGACGGCAGTGGAGCCATTATAGATAGCAATAAAAAAGAAATAACTTCCATTAGATTCATAATTTTGGAAGTTGTACAAGCAGTCGAATGTTGAGTTTCACCACTCCTAAATTGTTGGAAGTGAACTATATAAAAATATAGCTTGGGCATATATTACACTTTTAAAACAATCGATAAATATCTTTTTAAAGGAAATATGTAAAATATTAGTCAGAATAGGTATTATTCTAAGCAAAACATTGTGAAAAGTGTCACAATTTTGTGCGAAACAACCAGATATCGCAATGCATAAGCCACGTATATGTGTGCGCGTTTTGTTGAGTTCAGGGGAAGCAAAAGATATGATTTTATAAATATATTTATATATTTTGTGTACTTCTTCATCTTGGTGCAAATATGTAAAACAGTTTTTTTCTATACGAAGTAATGCTGACAGAAATCGTGTTTGTGAAGTGGAGGGAAGTAGGGCTTCTAAAGTTTAACGGAAACATTTTTGGCTAAGGAATAAAAGAATCGACTGGGCTTTCATGAATGTAAGAACGTTTCGATTCCGCAAAGCATGGTGGCATAATCCGAGCTCTAGATGATGGCCTTGCAATAAATATTGTACTATATAAAAGGACTGCGTATTTTTCTCCAAGAGTCGCAGGCCAAATTTTTACCTACGTTACTGAACTGCAGATATGTGAAATACTTCAGTGATTTTTTTACTATGATTTTGGGTTGTGTGTAATTGTAGGATTACCAAGTGCTACAAACAAGACAGTTACAATCAGAAGCCTAGTAAACGATTCAGAAGGTTTGGTAGCATAGAACTAGAGAGATCTGAACTGTCAGCTGAAGTCAACAAACATAGGATTCCTAAAGAGTTGCGCGATTTGGAAAGTGGAATATACAGTTACTCTGAGGCAGAGGTCAAATGGCTAATTTAAGAACAGGTAGTTACAGGCAAGTAAGTTTTGCGTATGGAACTGAGAAGAGAAAGATTATCAACTGTATTTAACGTGTCAGTACTACAGTCAACGATGTGTGCATCGGTTGAAACAAAATAATATGAAATGCTTAGGATGCAGAGTTGGTATGTCATTTGATGGGATTAAGTTTATATATATGAAGAGATCTTTATCGTTATTGGCGTGTAAAATCGAGAAAAAACGGAGAACTCACATTCCTTTGATAAAGTAAAATAAGTGCTTATGGGGTTTCTGGTGATTGGAGGAGAGATAAAGCTGACGGCGAAACATGCATATTTGGGGAAAGATAGAAAATATATTAAACTGGAGTAATTGAAATTTGTCGGCGACTATATGTGCGTATATGTATGCGTGAGAACGTATGTGGATATATATATATATATATATATATATATATATATATATATATATATATGATTGACCGTTGACTGAACACTATTCAATTTTTTTTCTCCGTGTTTTTCTCCTTGTCTCCGTATTCTTTCTGTTGAAGAGCGTAGCTCGAGACGTCAAAGACTTTCCGTATTCCCGAGCGTCATACTAATATATACTTTTGTTATTTACACCACCTGTCCTCGTCTGTTGTTATTATTTGTATATTCTCCCATATATATATATATATATATATATATATATATATATATATATATATATATATATGTAAAGTTAAAACTTACTTGCAAATGGACGCGTGGCGTTCGATAATATAATAATACAAAAGATATATATATATATATGTGTGTGTGTGTGTGTGTGTGTGTGTGTGTGTGTGTGTGTGTGTGTGTGTGTGTGTGTGTGTGTGTGTGTGTGTGTGTGTGTGTGTGTGTGCATGTGAATGCGTATGCAGATATACATAGTTTGTTGTCATAAAAAAATGATTTTCATCAACCTCACGATACTTTATGAAGCGGCGTAAACGAGGAATGGATTTACTAGTAAGTTAATCTATATGTAAGACGCCCACTGTTCAACAACAAATCCGATGATTGTGAGAAGAGCGGTTGAATTCAATCTAGATATTTCCACTAATATAGTTAGAAGCTACATCACACTAATTAGTCAGTATTTCCGAAGTTCCAATAGGATTCATGAACACTTTAAAGTTCTTCACATCCGTGTTAATCCAGCTTAGTTAATATCGCTAGCTACATTGAATGTTAAAAGAGGAACCACATCCACCTTCTCACTTTTTAAATGCTCCAATTTATAACACTTAATAAGTCACTGATTGTTAATGGTGGGTATCGTTCACATGATCAGTGGTCTATGAAACCACCTTCATGCCATGCGGTTACATTCACCATAACAGGCAATACTTTCACGAGAAATGTTAGACAACAAGTGCATTCTTTGAAACTTTAGACCTCTGCCCCGTTGCATCTGGAAAGTTCAGATCCAAAGAAACTACTTCCGTAACATCACGTGGCACATCCCTGAGAAAATACTTCTCTATTCACATTGAGTTTTGTTGCCGAAAATGCCTCTGTGGGAAACTGCAAAACTGAGTAATTGCTAATAACAGAATAACCTGCAGTAAAGCAACAAAGATACGTCTTGTTGATGAACTCCTAACTACGGCCGTCCTTCATACGGAAATGCCAACTTAGAATAGAGGCCCCAAACAAAACTCCAAGGTATATAAACCCTGCTTATCCACAGCGAGATTTTATCCTCTTCCTTCTAGTGGCCATATCATGCAAGCATTCTAGACACAAGAGCTGTTATCTTGTCCACAGAAAATAGCTAGCGCTAAAATATCAAATCTTACAAACTGCCGATTACCTGACGCCAAATTTCTGTCTATGCAACCACATAGAAGAGATGGCGAAAGAATTGGTACCACTGCTCAAAGACAATATTCACTAGAATTCAATTGACTAATGAAGCTTAAATATAAATATTCTAAAAATAAGGTTATATATATATATTTTTTAATTTGTTTACTAATACATTAGAATACAAAGAATATGGAAACACTTGATGACTACTGAATTTCTGTAATGCATATATATATATATATATATATATATATATATATATATATATATATAAGCAAAGCATTCAAGCACTGAAATTTGAAATTAGATGTCACTACTGTTCATATCAGTTGCGGATAAATTTTAAAATTGATGATATCACCAGGAGTGTCATATGTGGATCGCAGGCGGAATAATATTAAATAGCTATAGTATTCAAACTTTAAATCCTCTTCAAACTTTAAATCCTCTTTCTTTTCTTTCCTCTCCTGATCGTCCAATATCACTGTACTTATTCCACGTCCTCGCGTTGTTGTTTGTTTCGTGCTTTTTCGTGTTTTTTTTCTTGCTTGTACATGTTTGAATCGACTATATATATATATGCATATGACGTTTGTATTTGTTAAGATCGAACACACCATGATTTGAAACAAGAAAAGTACGTCATTGAAGAGGCCAGAAATCAATTAGTAAATATTTCTAATGGTATGACCCTCCCTTATAAATATTATAAATGTGTGTGTGATTGTGTATCTGTATGTGTCGGTGTGCGCATGGCATGCGTGTGTCTATGTGTGTGTTTGTGTGTGAATATATATATATATATATATATATATATATATATATATATATATATATGTATGTATGTATGTATATATATATGTATGTGTGTGTGTATATCTCTCAAGAATTCATTAGTATCCTCCATTGTAGAATTTTCAAGTGGTATATTTGAACGAACCATGTCATGCCATATTAAACTGACAAAACGTAGGTTTCATACCGTTGTCAGTATTTCTGATGAAACTACAGGACACTTTTATGATGATCTAGTAGAATTATTGAGGAAGGTACCAATTTCTGACAAGCAGGTCATATTGAGAGATTGCAACGCAAGAGTTGGAAATGACCAAATTTCATGGTGTGTTTTGGGGCCGACATGGAATTGCAAAACGTAATAAAAATTGAGTAGATCATTTCACGTTTTGTACTGAAAAGAATCTGGTTGTCACCAATATTGTTTAAGGAGAAAAATAAATATATAACCACCTGGATGCACCCAAAATCTAAGCATTGGCATCTCATAGATTATATTTTGATCGGAAAGCGTGATAGGATAAATGTTTCTAGCGTTCGGGCTATGAGAGAAGGAGAGACCTGACTGACCATCGTCTAGTGCGTGGGAAAGTAAATTTTTCGATAATGACTAAAAGTCGCCAGTCTGGTCCTAAGGTACCCAAAAAGTTAAATGTTACAATCTTCAAATCGCTAAGCTACTTGCAAAGATTCTCCGATGCTATAGGAAGTATGAATCTTGATCCAAACAATCTATGGGAAGATTTCAAAAAAAAATTTTTGAGGCTGCAAGTTCTTCTTCAGGATTTAAATTACACAAGTCCATTGATTGGCTTTCAGACAAATCACCAGAAATTCATGATCTACTATTAGATAAAAGTAACATTGGCTAAACACTTCTTTTTTAGTTCTTGAACCCCAACTCAAACGAAGCGTACAGAAAGCTGAAAGGGAAAGTACAGACTGCTCTAAGGAAAATTAAACAGGAACGATGGAATGATAGAGCAAAAGGGGCGCAAAAAGTAGCTGACAGAAATGATGCAGACGGTTTGTATGAAGGAGGTATATGGCCTAAAACCTTCTTCAATAGCTCCAGTGAAAACAACATGTGAACATTTGCTTCTATTCGTAATCGCTGGGTTGAAAATTTTTCTGCACTTTTGAATAGACCGTCATCCATTGACATGAGGATGATAGAAAAAATCGAACACCTTCCGGTCATAGGAGAGATAGAAAAGAATATACTTTCCTGTTGTGCTGTCACACGCTTTTCAAATCTCCGAGGTGAGTATTTATATAAAATATCGAACAACAGGTTATGTTGTTAGTCTGACCAGACTAAAATCCCAAACAGTTCTTTACTTCACTCATTACGGAACCCTTATACGTTGTCGCTTGCGATCTAATCAGTCACTCTGAAATGGGCCTGCAATCTCTTGTATATGCATTTGACTCAGCTTGTGATGATTTTGACGTAATCCTGAAAAGGGGTTTAAACCTAAAAAGAGGTTTAAGGATGGCATTAGGGCTACCATGAAGTCATTTGGAATGGATCCAAAGGCGATAGAAACCCTTGCCTCGGATCGAGCTGGATGGCGAACAAAAGTGTGTGGAGTAAAAGCTTTTGAGGGGGCCAGGATGACACATGCAAGTCTCAAGACAGATTTAAATAAAATTGTTGCAGTCGACCTTTTTTGTGGTGTTTGTGACAGACCATGCCCCATTTTTGCTGGGCTCACATGTCTTTTGCGGATCCATATAAAACGAACCTCTACCGATTACTCTGCCTATATATATGTGCATACCTTTCAATGATATGTATGCCATAAAGTCTACAAATCAAATGGAGGCCTCAAAACACATTTTGAGATCCACAAAGATCAGAACTTAACTGCAGCACATGATGGTCCAAATCAGATATACAGTCTATGTGGTTATCTTTTCAATAACTTGTCTCGTTGAAAAAGCCAGACTCTGCATGAGCAGTAGATAAACACCATGTATGTATATATATATATATATATGTGTGTGTGTGTGTGAAAATGTATGTATGTATATATATATATATATATATATATTGTCAGTGAACAGGTCGCGGTCTCAAAGCGACGAAAATATTTTGACAAATTAAATTTAAATGTTGAAGTGAATCTAACGGATTTTGTGTGTTACTTTAAATGGCTTATAAACACCTTCCACGCTGCAATTGTTATATATATATATATATATATATATATATATATATATATATATATATATATATATATATATATATATATATATATATATATATATGGGTCATTTCAAAATGTAACCACATATGAATCGTTGGCGATTTCTTTTTTCCTCCTTAATATTTTTCTATTGGGCTTTCCTCTGTCTCTGAAGAAGAGCTTTGCTCGAAACTATCTTTCTTTTTACATGCACTGCGTCCTCGCGTTGTTGTATTTTTGTGTTTGCTCTTTTTGTGGGGAGATCTACTATATATATATATATATATATATATATATATATATATATATATATATATATATATATATATACACATACAAACGTGTATGTGTGTGTAGTGGAAGTATGTAATTTGCATATATATATATATATTCTTAAATTTTGAACTATCCATTTCTGATTGACTTTTTTTCATGAGATAATGTAATCAACATCTAACATACTATCATTTATATTACTTATACATATATACACGTGTATGTATGCGCGTGCGTCTGTGTGTGTGTGTGTGTGTGTGTGTGTGTGTGTGTGTGTGTGTGTGTGTGTGTGTGTGTGTGTGTGTGTGTGTGTGTGTGTGTGTGTGTGTGTGTGTGTGTGTGTGTGTGTGTGTGTATCATACCTACATACGGAAATGAGTGCGTGTTCTTTACATGTGTTTGAGTTTTTATTTGCAAGTGAACGTCAAACATTTTTGCATACATCTATTTTGACGAACAGGAGTCGTCAGGATGATATTATATCTTGAGTTTATATCCGTGCCATTCCTCACCTATTCATATTATTTTATGTGCGTGGTGAATGATATATCTTTCTAGAGCCTTACAGCACTTATTTCATTTCATTCCCCATTCTTCTTTGTTTAGAAAGTGTTTCATTTCATTCCTATTTCTATTTATACATTAAACATCAATTCACTTTCTACGTATGTAATTGCTCGCACCACTCAATTCACACGAGTGTTTTATTCCATCTGTATTGATGATCTTGTAACAATTCGATGAAACATATATAATGGAACCATGAGGTGAAGAAGCCAGTATGCAAAATAGTGAAGTTTGATTACTACATTTCTTTTCTGTAAGTGTATGATTTTTATCACAGTTCATGTTTGGATATGTTTTCTTTTTGTAAGACAACGACTGAATAAACAATTAATAACTTATAATGCAATAAGCATATGTAAAAGATTTGGCAGTTGGTAATCCGAGGAAAGTATGTGGTTCCAATTCAAATTTTGACGTAAATGCTTTTCATGTTTTGTCTAGCTGAACTGTGATCAAAAGCAACGCAATTGTTCCATCCTATGTTTTTTTTTAGGAGCGTGTATGCTTCCATTCTCGAGGGTTATGTTCTTTTTATGACTTCAGTTTGTGAATATGTTTGTGCATTTATATATATATAAATATAGATGAAAGAGAGAGAGAGAGAGAGAGAGAGAGAGAGAGAGAGAGAGAGAGAGATAGAGACAGAGAGAGAGACAGAGACAGAGAGAGAGACAGAGACAGAGAGAGAGACAGAGAGATAAGGCGGCGAGCTGGCAGAAACGTTAGCACGCCAGGCGAAATGCTTAGCGGTATTTCGTCTGCCGTTACGTTCTGAGTTTAAATTCCGCCGAGGTCGACTTTACTTTTCGTCCTTTTGGAGTCGATAAATTAAGTACCAGTTACGCACTGGGCTTGATGTAATCGACTTAATCCCTTTGTCTGTCCTTGTTTGTCCCCTCTATGTTTATCCCCTTTTGGGCAATAAAAAATACGATAGATAGATATTATATATATATGTATATATATATATATACATATATATATATATATATATATATATATATATATATATATATATATATATATATATATATATATATATATATATATATATATATATATATATATATATATATATATAGCTGACGAAGTAGAATGTTCTCTATGTGGCTTGTGTGTTTTCTCGTCTACGTTTTGTTTGCAATATCCTGTACCCAGATATGCACCTATACATACAGGTGGATGTCGGTACGCACATACCTGTACGTATATATGCATATACTCATTTACTATTTGTTTATATATATATATATATATATATATATATATATATATATATATATATATATATATATATATATATATACATATATATATCAACGTCTGTGTGTGTCTGTATTTATATCAAATGGGTGTAACTTCAGTATTAATATCTGGACTTATTATGTTCTGAAATACCGTTAAAAGTATTTTTACATCTCGCAAGTAGAAGTGTATATCATAGACTCTCTTTTATCTCTCTCCTTCCGAGCAAGTTTATATCCTAGCAGTTGTGTACGAATAAAAACAGATACCAAATGGAAATGAAGTAGCACATTACAAATCCGGGGTAGATGACTCTTGCTTTGATGCTCGATTTTACGCATCCTGAACTTAATATATATTATATAATGTCACAGCATTTTCTTTTGGTAAACGTTGCGCACAGAAAATAGGGAGGAAAATGCGGAGGAAAGAAATATTATTGAGGATTTCTTTGCATTCGATACTTAGCATGCTAATAGATTCCCGTTCTTCCTGTCTTGGTATATGTGTCGTACTTTGATTGATGCTCTCTCCTCAATGGCCCTAATTGTATCTCTTCCAATTAACAATGGCTGACTAACATCTTCAATTTCTGTTCAGCCCAAACAAATCTAATCATCAGACTCAACCAGGCCTCATACGGAAACAAGTGCTATGCAATAGCAATTACCTTTCCCTGTTTCTTTGCCTCTCTCTCTCTCTCTCTCTCTCTCTCTCTCTCTCTCTCTCTCTCTCTCTCTTTCTCTCTCTTATGGTTCATCTCAAGCTGAAGACTGAAATGAAGGAAAATTTTAAATCCCATTATATACGGAATAAGGACATTCGCCTGAAATGAAGCGTGAAAAAATGCCTTTCAGGAAAACTGAATAGAGGAATGTTAACACATCTTGTTAGATAAGGAAACGTAGACAGGAAAATTACACAAAATATTGGCTTTCAATTAATTAAGAACCGATGAAATTGATAGAATACAAGAAATACAAATTAAAGTAAATAGCTAGAAAATTAATATTGTAGACAATTTCAACGATTCAGCTGTATCTCGAAAATAACGTTATTATCATTATGAAAAATGTCTGTCCCAGTGATATATTACATTCTCAACTCTGTGTGTTCATTAAATTAGTATCAGTATACAGTAAACAGTGAAATATGTTTTAACATTGCAAACCAAAACATAATAAATATATAATCTAGGAGTCAAAGAATCGGTGTAACCATGATGTTCTGGTTATCTGATGAACTAGCTTTCTCTTTCTGTATAGATTTGTAAATATGCAGTTTTATTCTATAATGCGTAACGTGCATATTAGTGCAGACATGTAAATATATTTTATTATAGACTGAAATTCTTATTACATGAAGTTTACGAAACGGACATGGGCAGAAGGAAGATGTGGTATCTTCAAAGCCCCACTTTACTGGATCGGATCTCATAACTGCCAGTTCAGCCTGCCCGAAAGTCTGCAAACAATTCCCCAAACTGCAATATCCATCAATAGGTAAAAAAACAACTTACTTTTACCACTGTAGCTACAGGCTCCTGATCAACTTGAAACTACTGGGGCCGAGAAACCATATATTCCATTTTAATCCTGGCAGTCTCAAAAACAGAGACAGGTTATTTAACCCCCACTATCTGCATAGGCACTAGTCTGATCCATTCAGACACTCCGGCCTTAGGTGTTTTTTGTAATCTTCAATAGCGACATTTTGGAAAGGAAACGTGTTTGTTGTTTATACATACACGCACACATACACATACATACATACATACATACATATATATACACACAAATATACGTTTTAATCGTTGAATTCAGTTAACTCGTTCAGTGATTGCGGTGGAGGTAAAGATCATGGATCGAGGGCGGAGATTCCGAATTGGCAAAACATTTGCATTTCAAAATTCAAATTCCCTCCTCCCGACCCACCCCCCCCCCCCCAATTTCTTACATTTTCATTTTTAAGAAAATTGTCGCGAAATACGTAGAAAGATAGGGAGATCGTGATTTTGAAAAAAAAAATCTTTGCAAAATTTCAATTTCCAAAAAAATAAATAAATAAACAACCCCCTCCCCTCCACCGTATGACAAAAAGTGAATTTAACGTGTTTTCTCTACTAATGTTTCACGCATGCATAGAATTACAAAATAGTGGACAGGGGCGAAGAATGAAAACGTGTTTTGGGGATTTTCAAAATCCTCAGTTTTTATGTACGCACCAACCGGAGATCAGACAAGCTAGAAACAACAGCTAAACGGAGGATCAACTTTCTAAATACGAATTACCAAACCAGAAAAAAAAATTTTATGTCATTTTGTTGTGTGTGTGTGTGTGTGTGTGTGTGTGTGTGTGTGTGTGTGTGTGTGTGAAAAATCTAATTTTTAAATACATCTTTTAATTCCAAAAGACACTTAACCACAACGTGTTGGGTTATGTTCGTCATGAAACATTAGTAGAGAAAACACTTTAATCTCACTTCTTGTCAGAGGGCGGAGAGGAAGCAGGGAGCTTATCTTTTTTCTGTTTTTTTTTGTTTTTTTTTTTTGAAAAATAGAAATTTTACGATTTTTGTTTTTCAGAATCATAATCTCCGTATTCTTCTAGGTATTTCGCAAAAAAGATTTTTTTTAAAAAGTGAAAGTTTAAGAAATTGGGAGGGAAGTGGAGGGAGAAATTTAAAATTTGAAAAGCAGATTTTTTTTCAGATTCGGAATCCCAGCCCTCGATATAGTGTGTTCCTGTAAAAAAAAAAAAAATGTCGCAAAGGGAGTGAGGTCCATGATCTGTATATCCGCCATGTTAGCGTCTGACATTGAGAGAGATTTGGCTGTTATTTCCAGCAGGCCAAGTAACTATACAAATTCTCACATTTTCTCACACACACGCACATACGTACATGCATACATACATACATGCGCACATACACATACATACATACATACATATATACATACAAATATACATGTTTTAATCGTTGATTTCAGGTAACTCGTTCAGTGATAGCCCTGGTTTTTAACGTGACAAATCGTAGAGAGAGAAAGAGAGAGGGTGAGAGGGAACGGAGAGAGTGCTGGTGTGTTGTCGAGCTTATATAAATTTACCTATCCCCTACTACTGCCTATTAATTTATTAAGCCCCCTCCTGTTCCTCGCTTCCATTCGGGGTTTTAACAGATTTACATATGAATGTGCGTGTGTGTTAGTGCGTGTGCGTGATGGAAAAGAGAAACGCTGCATGAGCAACTGTAGTCAACTTCACAATCACCCTCCCTCATTAAAGCTATGTATTCCTCACACTCACCTCCCTTTCCTTTCCTCAGTGTTCTAAAAGTTGCATGTCTGTATGAATTGGTGTGTGTGTGTATACATATATATTATATATATATATATATATATGTGTGTGTGTGTGTGTGTGTGTGTGTGTGTTTATGTGTGCATGTATGTTTATTTATATATAATAACATCTTTACGAGTATATATGTTTAATATTTACTCATTCTTATATATATATATATATATATATATATATATATATATATATATATATATATATATATATATATATATATATATATGCGAGTAAAAATAAATACAAAAAAGGTGGGTTTTTTTGTATGATTGTGTATAGAGGAATATATTATTTTGCTTAAAAGAGTTCCAACACTGTCTGTTTTTTATGTTTTATTTATATTCCTGCAGAACTAATGTGGGGTATAGAATATGGAATATACAATATATAATATGATATACAATATACAATATAAAATAAAATAACATAAAAATGGATGGCACCATGAAAGAAAGTATTGAATGTAGATGAAATATTGAGTGTTCAATATAAAGGATCAAATATATAAATATATAAATATAAATATATATATATAAAGGCGACTCGAGTTTCAGGGCTATTTCCCTTCGTCATGGCCGGTATGACAGACTTTAACAGACTGTAATAAGTTGGCTGGTTTTCTGTCTTTTATACCAATTCCTTTGGACGGCAGCAGTAGGTGTTTGGCTATTTTTAGAATTGATGTTAAATCTATTTTTAGAAATGATGATATTTTAATTTCTTGTTTTGTGTGGGTTGTAGGGATAAGATTTTTAAACCCCAGTAGGTGTTTGGCTGTTCTTAGAACTGATGCCAAATCTATTTATAGAAATGATGATATCTGAGAGATTTCTTGTGTTTTAGTTACAGGGATAAGATTTTTAAACCCCAAGTAAGATGGATTTAATCATTGTTTGTTAAGAGTGGGTTTGAATTTCTTAATAAAGTCCTTTTCTTTGCATTTTCTTTCAATTTCATTCCGGTTATAAAGTTTATGGAATGGAAATATAATAAAAGTTTGATGACCACATGTTGCTAGATGGTTACTCAGTGGTATTTGGCGGACTTCTGGGTTTTTAATCTGTTGTCGATGTACCCGTGAGCGTTCCGATAGTGCATTACCTGTCTGGCCAACGTACAATTCTTCACAATTAGGGCATTTGATGCAGTAGATTAGATTTCTACTTTTGCAGTTCATGTTCGCATTGGTGAATATTTTCCCTGTTTTTGTGTTCATATATGGGCCGGTATGGATTGATCGGCATGTGCCGCATCGGCTATCATTGCATTTGGATACAGTGAATGTTTGATTTTTGTTGCTGAGGTCAAACCTTGCCTTTGTTAATAGTTTTTTCAAGTTTTTAGGTTGTCTCTTACTGAGAGTTATATTTTGATCTGTAATGATATTTCTCAATTCCTTACTTTGTGCAAGGATCGGTAAGTTCGCTTTGGCGATATTAAAGATGTTCTGGTGGCATGGATTTTGTGTCACTATAAATGGAATGATCTTTTCCTGTTTGTCTTTTCTTTGCGGTGTCCTCAGTTGTTGTATGGGTATTTTCGAAGCCCGCTGAATACCATTTTCTATGAGTTGTGATGGGTATTTTTGCTTCACCAGAAATTCTTTCAGTTCCATCAGGCGTTGATTTCTGGTCTCTATATCCTCTACAATAGTACATATTCTCCTGGCTAGGCAGTATGGTATGTTGCGTTTTGTATGGGGTGGATGGCACGATTTAAAGTTCAAGTATTGGTGTGTGTCTGTGTGTTTGTAATATATATATCTGTGGTAATGGCGGTGTTCTTTTTAATTACCATTATATCTAGAAATGGTAATTTGCTACTGTTCATCTCCTTTGTGAATTGGATGGATGGGTGTAGGTTGTTCAGGAGGGTGTTAAATTCTTCCACAATGCTTTGAGGTTTGGTCCAGATTATGAAGCAATCGTCCAGGTATCTCTTCCATGCTTTTTCTATAAGCTTCCTAAATTCGGTGTTATATCTCTCCTCTATTTCCTGGTAGAGTTTTTGTTCCAAGTAACCCATCACCGAATTCGCATAAACGGGGGCAAACCTCGTCCCCATAGCCGTGCCTTTAATTTGGATATAGTTCTTATCATTGAAGAAGAACGTATTATTTTCCAGGATAAGTCTCACTGATTCTAGTATAAATGTCACCGTGTACCTGTTGGGAATTGCTTCTCTGTGTTTGTTTACCCAGTATTCAACCGCCTTTATTCCTAAATCATGTGGGATATTTGTGTATAGGCTTACTACATCGAAGCTCAGTAAGATTGAATTTGTTTCAGTGGTTTTGGGAAGATGGGATAAAAAGTCGATGTCATCCCGAATGAAACTGGGTATGTATGTACAAAGTGGCTTCAAAAGAATGTCGATGAAATTGCTTAGACGGTGAGTAGGGCATACTGGGCCAGCTATAATTGGTCTAAGTTTTAAATCTTTTGGATGTAGCACTTTTATGTATTCACTTCCTTGTTCCTTTACTCCCTGTTGAATATCTTCTGACTTATGTATTTTGGGTAAGCCGTAAAAGTTACTGGGTTTTGGTTCGAAGTTGGTGATGTAGTCTCTTTCATTGTCAGTGAGTGAGTTGTAGTGTTTAGAAACTAAGTGGTTGATCTTCTTCATGATGTGGTGGTCTATGTTCGAGGGTATTTCACAATAGAAGGTTGTGTCATTTAGTTGTTCCTCAACTAAATCCTTGTAGCATTCCACATCCATGATGACGATTGCACCCCCTTTATCTGCTTGTTTAATTATTATTGTGTCATCGTTTTGTATGCGTTTAAGTGCAGATATCTCTGATTTGTTAATTTTCGGCCTAATTTTGGTATTTTGTTTTTGGGGGAAGTTTGATAGGGTGTCAATATATTGGTCCAGGTAGATATTTGTGCCTTTTGGTGGGGTGAAATTTGATTTATTCCTCACTAAAGAATCTTCCGACAAGTCGTAATTTGCGACAGAATTTCTGGATATCTTCCTAAAGTTAGGGGTTGGGAATCCAACCCACTAAGGACTAATATGTATCCAATATACTGCCGGAAGAATACCCAATTATTATTACACTAGTGTTCTTCCTTCGTATTACCAAGTGCAATAAATGGGTGCGAGTAAAAGGAGAAAAGCAGAAAAATAACGGAGTAACCTATCATAGGTTTATAGAAGTCTGGATATTATTGTAACAATTCTCACGAATTATTTTATAAATTCTTCTATTACAAACATGACTGACGCGTATGTACGCCATTGGTTTCTGCTATATATATATATATATATATATATATATATATATATATAAGGGTCTCGACATTTTGCTGGAAATATACTGATAGAAACTAATGCATCAGTCGTCCTTTGCAAACGCAACTAATGCGTATGTACCAGGGAACAAGTCTGGTATTCATATTTATATATATATATATATATATATATATATATATATATATATATATATATATATATATATATATATATTATTATTATTATTATTATTATTATTATTATTATTATTATCATTATTATTATTATTATTATTATTATTATTTAATAATAATTTGATTCGGCTCCATGTAACGTAAAATTTTCTCAGCACCTACGTGGAACTTAGCTTTTCAAGATTAGGTAGCCGAATGGATGAATTGCAAGACTGCTGGAAACTAGTCTGCTACTGGTCAAGGTGGGTTACGTAGTGTAGTTGATATTAGTGTTGACACAGTAGTAACATCGGATAGAAAATTTAACCTGCATTTCTAGGACCAGACAGATAGTCAAGATGTTTCTAGGGCCTTGGTGTCAAGGATGTAGAGAGAGAATTGCTAGTAATACCATTTGGCTGAATGCGTGGGTGTGGGTGTACCTACTACAAGAGTGGGAAAGTGTGCGTATTTAGTGCATCTGCATGTTTGTGTCTTCTGTGAGTGTGCTGTGTGCGAGCGTGTAATACGTCTCTGTGTATATCAACTGTATGCCGGTGCGTATCTACGCTACGCATATACGTGTACGGCAGAATCTCTTGGTTTATGTAAGTGTGTATAAATATTTATATATATATAAATATATATATATATTTATATATATATATATAAATATATATCTTTACTCTTTTACTTGTTTCAGTCATTTGACTGCGGCCATGCTGGTGCACCGCCTTTTAGTCGAGCAAATCGACCCCAGGACTTATTCTTTGTAAGCCTAGTACTTATTCTATCGGTCTCTTTTTGCCGAACCGCTATGTTACGGGGACGTAAACACACCCGCCTTGGTTGTCAAGCGATGCTGGGGGGGGACAAACACAGACACACAAACATATACACACACATACATATATATGTATACATATATACGATGGGCTTCTTTCAGTTTCCGTCTATCAAATCCACTCACAAGGCTTCGGTCGGCCCGAGGCTATAGTAGACGACACTTGCCCAAGGTGACACGCAGTGAGACTGAACCCAGAACCATGTGGTTGGTAAGCAAGTTACTTACCACACAGCCACTCCTGCGCCTATTATATTTATTATATATATATATATATATATATAGAGAGAGAGAGAGAGAGAGAGAGAGAGAGAGAGAGAAAGAGAGAGAGAAAGAGAGAAATAGAGAGAGAAATAGAGAGAGAGAGAGAGAGAGAGAGAGAGAGAGAGGGAGAGAGAGAGAGAGAGAGAGAGAGCTATAACATTGTTGGCATTATCAGAAGATGTGCCCACTGTTATATAATACATGTCCATTTTGAAAAGCTGGAACAGTATGTTCTCAATTTCGACAAATTTT
>NC_142928.1:51273433-51285933 GCF_046866305.1 Octopus bimaculoides
CATAAGTTCGATTGAAGCCTCGTTGGAGCATATTCTCCCTTAATGACTTTCTGAAGCTTAGAGTCAGCTGCAAATATTTTAATGATGTTATATTCAATGGAATCTGCAATATCATTGATATAGACAATAAAAAGAAGTGGATCCAGCACAGTACCCTTCAGGACCCCGATGCTGACATTCGCTGGCCTTGAGTGGATGCCATCAACATGCTGGGTCCTGTTTGTTAGGAAATACTTAATCCATTGAAATAGCTTTCCACCGACACCGGCTTTGGAGAGCTTCCTTAATGGTCTATTGTAGTCGACACTCTCAAAGGCCTTGGTGAAATCAGGGTATATAACATCGGCATTGGAGCTCTCAGTGCATCTAACATGTCATCAAAGTGGTGGAGGAGCTGTGTTAAGCAGTCCTTTCCACCACAAAAACCGTGCTGGTTACAATTTAGAAGATGATTTTGCTCAAGGAAGGCTGTTACTCTTGATCTCAGCATTCTTTCAAATATTTTGACATGTGAGGTGAATGCGTTTGGACGTTAGTTTTCCGTGAGCGATTTATTCCCTTTTTGAAAGAGAGGGATGACTGACTGGGAGAGACGATTTTGAAAGATAAAACCGACGTCCAGTGATTTCCTCCAGAGATTTGCAAGAGAGGCTCCAAGTTGCTGTCTACATTTCTTTAGCATTCTATATATATATATATATATATATAGTTTTAGGGAAAATAACCAATTTTGAAGAACTCATCGATGAAAATCCACTATATATATATATATATATATATATATATATATATATATATATATATATATATATATATATATATATATATATATATATATATATATATATATATATATATATATATATATATATATATATATATATATATATATATATATATATATATATATATATATATATATATATATATATATATATATATATATATATATATATATATATATATATATATATTTATATATATATATATATATATATATATATATATATATATATATATATATTTATAATAATATTATTAGGGACAAAATCCAAAATTACAGGTAAAAAACTCAATTAAAATCAATTTATAAAAAATTAAATTGAGCCTTATAGATAAAGTATATATAAAATATATATAGTTTTAGGGAAAATAACCAATTTTCAAGAACTCATCGATGAAAATCCACTATCACATATAGAAAAATTAATAATTAAAAGCACAATAAATGAGTATAATATAAAGTAAAGTAAATATCATAAGATAAATATAATATAATATAATATAATATAATATAGTATAATATTTATATATATATATATATATATATATATATATATATATATATATATATATATATATATATATATATATATATATATATATATATATATATATATATATGTATATATATATATATAATTTTCTTCCGTTGCTTCTTCTCATCTTTCTGATTCTATTCAGTCCAGATATTTTATATGGGGTCAATTTTTACTTCCGATTTCTACTTCTCAATATAATCAAGTTACTTCTTAGTAATATTCTTTGCGTCACCTTCCATATTTACATCTTCTGCTTCCTATGATTAAACAGAAGGTCACAACCATGCACACACGAAAACAGACACACATAAGCATATATTGCTTTGCATAGGATAATATTTTTAAATTATATCTTTTTTATCATACATTTTTTTTTCTTTTTCCTTGTAACCTTCAATTCTCCACTCCTCATATTTCAGTATAAGCATTTTTCACCCAAAACATCTAAATTATTTATCAATCCAACAGAACTTCTATGTTTGTTTGTTTTTTTTTTCTGGCAAAGGGTTTCGACTAAAAATATCTATCAACCTCTCTTCAGTAATGTGCAAATTCTTAATGCTAAAATTATTCATCTAATTGAACTGGCATTATTCATCATAAAGTCATACATGTCTAAATATACGTATACATGTAAACAATTACACACAAACGTATGTATATGTGTTTATAATATATGTGTAAGAAACACATCTGTCTCTACGCTTCGAATGTGTTTGTGTGTGATGTCTCTGTACTTGTACTTGCATGTTTGTGTGTATTTTTGCATCGTAAACAGAAATTCTTTATATCTCGTAAGTACAACATTCTATAAAATGTTATTGTGCATTTATATTGTCGACAAGACGTTATCTTCATTGTGTTTTGCTAAGGAAAGTGAATTTAAAATCAAATATTAATCTCTTGTGGGTTGAAGTGACTAAATTCAAAAGAGAGTCAACATCGCTAAATTAACTCCTCAGACAGTTGGTACCAAACTAGAGTATTCTACACTAACATAGTTGCCCTACATTCCTAATAAATACATTTAGAAATACATTTTATTGAAGGGAAGTGAAACTTACTGAAATTTGATTTATTCCTTATTACTCTCACGTTGTTTCTCTCGCGGAAAATTAAGGCTAGTAGAATTCACGCAAGTGTTCATAACCTTTTTACTCGTTTGTGATTAGAATTTTAAAATAAAATATGAAAAGAAGGTCATGTTAAAAAAGCCCTTTTAAATCTTCATGCTATAATTTTATTTATACCGAACTGAATGCTATATGTAACATAGATTCGAAAAGCGTTAATTATAGCTTTGGGTTAACACTGAATAAGTTAAATAGATTTTTTTTTACTCGGAATTTATAATGCAATAGAAAAACATACAACCGAAGAAATAGGAAAGATGAAAAACTGCAAAAAAAAATGTATACAGTATGTATAAATAAAATAAAAGAAACTTAAATACATAGAAATTACGAAAACAAAAATCAACAAAAATTTCTATTTTGATGAAAGTATCTATCGTGAATACATTACTGCCGGCAGTGTGTCTTTCAAAAACAGCCGCTACAAACAATGAGATAAACATCTAGAAGAAAATTGCCAATAATAGCAGCCACAACATCAATAATACAACAGAAGTGGTGATAAGTTTAAGAATAATAATAATAATAATAATTACTAATACTACTACTACTATTATTATTATTATTATTATTATTATTATTATTATTATTATTATTATTATTATTATTATTATTATTATTGTTGTTGTTGTTGTTGTTGTTATTATTATTATTATTATTATTATTATTATTATTATTATTCTTAAGCAAAGTAATATTCTTCAAGACTAATAAAATAGTGAAAGAAAAAAAGAAAAGAAACAACAAAGGGAAGTGAGGAAGACAGATTTCGGGGTGGAATCGGGAAAATTATAAAGAATATTGGTCTTCGATAAGAAACGAATTAACAAAACGAAATAATTTAAATCGCTTATCAAACAATTTGCCTCGAGTGAAAAGGTGACCCGGAAATAAATTTAGGTATCAATTGTGTTTTCCACCTCTTGGAAAAATTTCAATTTTTCAGTTATTTGCTATTATGTTCATTTTATTATTTGATAGTTTTTTGTTTTCTTATATCTTTCATTTTTTATAGATTTTTGCTTTAATGTTTCTCTGAGCAATTCCCTTCAAGTTAAGTAATACAATCGATGAAAACAAGGAGCAAAGAAATGGAAAATATTGCTATTTTTTTCTTTGACCTTCACAGTATTGTTCGGTGCTGGTTATTTTTACAAGAGTATCATGTGTTATTTTGTTGTTAATTTTCTTACTACTAAAGTAGTTTATCGAATACTTTTTTTTACATATCCTTGTATTTAACCTAAGGTTAAATATTTCAAACGAAACAATCTTAAGCGAATGTTATTCATACAACACTGTCTTAGGAAGGAAACGGTGTCCGATTATTGTCCACAAAAACTGATACCTAGGTTAATGCTCTTACATGTAGCCACCAGTCATATATCTAGTCTAAGCGTTTATAATAGATCTACAGTATAAGAAAATGAAGTTGCTTAGCAGCTAGGGACGATTTCAAATCCTTGCCACCTATTGATTTGAGAAAGACATTTGTGTGTTAAAGTTTCACTGAACATCAACACAAAGCGGTGTCTTACTGATTAGTGAATTTTGGCAACTGTTGTAAATTTAGAAACAAATGTTAATTGAGGTGTTTAGGGTTTAGCTTTACTTTATTGATGAATAAATTTATGTACATTAAACGAGCCCCAGCACGAAATATATTTGCTACAATGTTTCAAGATATCATGATAAAAATATGGAACTGAGTAAAACATTCAGAATATATCTAATGAAATATAAGATTATAAAAGCCTCAATAGAAAAGGCAGAAACAATAAGCTGAGAGCAGAAGACGAAATGCAAACTTTTTTCAATAGAGTGTGACAACTCAAATCTAAGTCTGTGAAAATAGTTGCATGATGACGAACGAAATATTTGATATATTTAAGTAATAGACATCACTGAATCGAACTTCACGATAATCTAACACATGTCTGCAGAAGTTCCACACTAAATATTCATACCACGCGTTTTAAATGTCATTATGAACACTCTTTTTTTTATCGTTCACTCTTTCCCATGCTTCTTTTCTTATTATCTTAAAATAATCTATACAAATGAACTTCTAAAAAGTCAGTATAAAGTACATACAATATTATACTTACTAGCAGTCTCCACACTAGCAGAAACGTGTAAATTTTTGGTTTACATTATAATATATTATGCATTATCTTGTCCTCAATCAACTTCCAGCAATTTTTTAAATTATTCTTATTCAACTTAACGACACGACTTTCAAGTAGATTTTCAGTGTTATTTCGCAATCTTCATTCTCTTCATTATCCCCATTCTTTTATGCCTTATTACAATTATATTTTTCGTATATGTGTATGGGTGTATGTGTGTGTGTAAAATCAAAATAAGCAACAGGATATCAAGTCGTAATGCAGGGCGACCGTTTCAAGCGGCTCCATTTAATTGAACAATGCAGTCATTACATCAATCTAAATGCAGTGTTATCGTCAACTGTACAAAATATAGAATGCTTTTTAACAAGTAGGACATATTAATATAATTTTTCTTAAATATTTTCACAGAGTAAGATAGAAGAAATTCATGTTGTTGCTATTGTAGCAGAGTGGCTAAGAATAGACTACAATATCTTTGAATCGCATGGTGTATAGTGGGGTCATAAGGTTGTAAGGGTTGTAATTAATTTGACTCTTCCTAATGTCTTATTTCCATTCTCTTAGGGTAAAAGTGATACCTGTGATAATATCTATGACCATACCTAACCATGAGCTGACAACTCACTCTTGTTCTTTATTCAAAATAGACAGAGTCTTCTAATTTCAGATTTAATATATGATAAAGAGATGAATAAATTAGAAATGAATTACAACACTTACAACCCTATAACCCAATTATACTCCATGCGATTCTAAGAAATTATTGTCTATTCTTAGCCACTCTGCTACACTAGCGACAACATGAATTTCTTCTATCTCCTTACTTTGTCAAAATATTTGACAAAAATTATATTAATGTGTCCTGCTTGTTAAAAAAATATTCTACAGCTGAATATAGCACTGCATTTAAATTGATGTAATGATTACTCTGTTGACTTAAATGGAGCCGATTGAAACGATCGCACTGCATTACTACTTGATATCCTGTTGCTTATTTTGATTTTATTCACCTTACTTCGAGCTGTGCGGGTAATACCAGACTGACTTGGTGCTTCAACTTAAATACCTAATTCAACTGAATCTTAATTATGTATGTATGAGTGTATGTATGTTTGTATATGTGTAGGTATATATATATATATATGTGTGTGTGTGTGTGTGTGTGTGTGTGTGTGTGTGTGTGTGTGTGTGTGTGTGTGTTTGTATTCAAACATTCATACTATTGTCATCTTCATTGAATATATTAACGTTGTTATCTTTGTTTACTTAAAATTTACATCACTACGAAAATTGCCATCTAAGGCAAACATCACTACTGAAATTATTAGCTTCTATGGTAGTTACATTGTTTCATTTTCTTATTACTTCCATTATTCCATCTTTTTGAGTACGATGAAGTTTTGTTGAAAGCAACATTATAGTGAGAATTTCTGAAAGCAAATCTAACAAAATTATAGTGCGAATTTCAATTCATTAATTGAAGAAGTTTCGTATAAACATCTTATAATGCTGAACAACGATATAATCAAAATTAAAGATGTGAAGACATACTTTAGTGGAATATATACTCGTAGAAGTAGGATTCTGAAATCTAAACCGAATGCGTGAAAATTTACTAGTTATGGAATTGAGATAAATATCACAAATAAGATATGATGCAAGAATCATTGGGTACAAAATGATGAGTTAAATGATAATTAAAGGAGAGTGAGATAAATCCGAGGAACAGCGCACAATTCATACAAAGGCGAATTCCAATCACTTATCGAGCACTGCATAATCTTTTCTACTCTAGACACAAAACCCGAAATTTTGGGGCAAGGGGCCAGTCGATTATATAGAGAACACTGTATAATAACAAAGAGAGAAGTATAATATATCTTAAACTGATAGAACTATTGTGGAATAACAGTAAATGTTTCTTAATAACAGTAAATGTTTCTTAAATATTGCTAAGTGATGGGTCATTCACAAAGATAATAGAGTCTAAATGAAAAAGAATATAAACAGGAAAATGTAGAAGAAAGAGGTCATTACAAATGGGCTTGTCAGATTTTTTAAAGAATTTGAAAAATGCCACGTAATATTTATCTCGGGTCGCTAGTTCTGAGTTCAAATCCCTCTGAAGTTTAACATTATCTTTCACTCTTCCAAATTTGATAAAATAAAAAGTACGTGTCAAGTACAGTTATCGATGATCACTCTTCCAAATTTGATAAAATAAAAAGTACGTGTCAAGTACAGTTATCGATGATATCAGCGCATGCCCTCACTTGACAATCCCTTATTTGTTCCTAAGTTAGAAAGCTTCATTATAATTGCCATACAATCGCTACGACCTTCATGTATGATAATATGATATTTTATACTAATGTACTGTAAGTATTTTAACCTTGGTCCATCCGACTTCCCTCCTTCTTCTTGCTCAACAGAAGACTAAGGAAGCAGTTATTCACAATTTTGGTTAACTTGTAGTTCTTTGACACTTTATCAAATTATAAATCCCATTATATACTTATGCCATAAGCAACCAACACATCTTACTGATATATAACTTCAACACGTTTAATAAACAACTGTTAACTGATTTCTAAACTTACAATATAATATAGAAACCATTTAGCTTTATATTAATGTACCACGGAACATATACTTTGCTGACATACGATACAAAATATAATTGAGTAAACACTATATACATTGTACTTATTATAAACAATATTTTTATTTAAAATAAAGGCGCGTGGCTTAGTGGTTAGGGTATTCAGCTTACGATCGTAAGATCGTGGGTTCAATTCCCAGTGACGCGTTGTGTCATTGAGCAAGACACTTTATTTCACGTTGATCCAGTCCACTCAGCTGGCAAAAATAAGTAGTACCTGTATTTCAAAGGGCCAGCCTTTTCAAACTCTGTGCCACGCTTAATCCCCCTGAGAACTCCGTTAAGGGTACACGTGTTTGTGGAGTGCTCAGCCACTTGTACGTTAATTTCACGAGCAAGCTGTTCTGTTGATCGGATCAGCTGGGAACCTCGTCGTCGTAACCGACGGAGTGCTCCTTCTTCTATATTTAAATATCAACGCTGTGTTTTAGCTTATGCAAATACATTATAGGTATTTCAAACACATGCAAATATCCCTTAAGGATTTCAACTAAGAATTAGATTATGGTATGGTTTATGGTATGGTCTGTGTGTGCCAGTATTTAGATCAATCGTGACATGCAAAAAGTTAGTTTCTATGGTGATTTTATGGCCAAGGGCGTTGAGGGTGCGTATGATATTTTTTCTAAGCCTATCTAAAGTATGGCCGTTAGCGCCCCTGGAGATGGCTAAAGTATCATCTCTATATAAGACGAAGTGGACAGAGGAGAATTTATTACCCAGGGTGTCCAGAATGTAAAAACCTATAAGGTCGCAAATCTCAACGCTGTCGTATGCCTCCATCGTGACGTCGAATTAACCTTCAGGGTCAGTTCGTTTGACCCAGGTTGAATCCTGGTTGAATAGTAGCATTTTCTTAGCGTGCATAATTATATCTATTTCTGTATCACTTATGTGGGTAATAATCTAGCATATACTAACGCCCTAGCAAGTAACATTGTCGATATCGATAGATAAAGGTCTACTATATCGAATTGTATGAACTTAGCCCTAAAAGTGTTTCGTTTGGTCTCAAAGCAATGTAACATCGATTGTGCTACGCCATAAAGAGAAATTAGATACCTTTCTTTTGTATTATTAACCCTTCATACGATGTATTTACTCACCAGTCCGATTTCGGACTTGGCAGGGTTAATCAAGCGGCATTTAGGGTTGGAAGCGAAGTTCGGTATATGATCCTTGATAGTTACAAAGGCATTACGTTTAGCTAGTATTTCTTCCCTGTCGGCATTGTCCAGGTCAGTAGCTTTAAGTTTTGCCTTATTATTGATGGTATCATAGATATGTGCTGCGGCTCGTCTATTTTGTTGTTGTAGTGATCATTATCTATCTTATTAAGTTTATTTGTCTTATCTGAAAATAGTTGGGTTCGATCTGAATTTTTCAAACAGAAGAACGCGGAAACAAGACTGTGTAAATAGTGTATGGCAGAAAGATATATTATCCTCATGCACTCGCATGAGCCAAGAGGCTACCTGAACACCAGGACAGAAGGCGTGGGATGTTGTTCACATTTTCTGAAATTTTTAATTCAAAATTGGAAAGCCTAGCTATCAAGCTCACAGAGGGAAATTTTTAAGCCAGGTTCAACAATCACACCTTAAGCTTCAGACAATGGGATAAAAGGAAAAACAACCAAATTATCCAGTTAAACATGGTCCTTAAAAGAAAAATGTGTCAGCTATAATATTCACTGAAAGATCCTGGCCAAGTGTATATATATACACAGAGTGAAAGAAGTGGGATTGAAGCAGAAAATGAAATACTAACACCTTTGACTTTAGCCGAAATATAACTAATTTAAATAGATAATTCTGCACTAAGTATATATTTTCTATTTAAAATAAATGTTTCCCGAGTGATGGCACATGTTTTAATTTTTCGTTTTCTTTTTTAATCAATATCCACCCGCTCAAGGAGAAACCAACTGTAGCCACCTTTGATAGGTAATTTCAATACTACATTTTCAGTCGTAAATCAAGCCGAAGTTTCAGTGGTAATCCAACCTGAAGACTCATAGCATACACCTGTACCTTTTCGTCAGTTGACGAAAGCTCCTTCATATTCACTCTCTCTCACTTTCTCTCACTTTCTCAAAGCATTTTATTAGTTTCTCATTCAACTGTGCTCCACACATAATAATCAAGGGGGTTGCAGTCTGGGGTGTTAGGTGACCAAATGTTAGGTGTGATGTGGTCGCATAAATTGTATGACAGCCATAACAGGATCCTCCTGCTTGTGTGGCATGGTGCAGTCTTCGAGCAGCCACCCACTTCCTAGGGCAGCATTACCTCCTCCAGGCACTTAATGCAGGCATAAGGTCGCCATCACTAATGATCACTCAAAACACCATGATGTTGACTGGATGTTTGATTTTTATCGCTCGCGGTACTTGCCATCAGATTGCAGTGTTCTCAGATTAACACCCAAACACACCGAAATGTTCGTATTGTAACTTCGGGCGCAAATGCCAAACAGAACAGTATGTCATTTCCAAATTTCTAGCAGACTGAATTGTATCATGGTGCTGTTTTTTCACATACGTTGCCCAACCAACCCTACCATACTGTGTAGTCGACAAAATCAAAAACAAACAAAGCGCATGCGTGAATTGAGACTCTAAATGGTGACAATTTACCCATCGCACCCTGTATATGTGTGTTTGTGTTTCTGTGTTTGTTCCCCCCATCCGTCGACAACCGATGTTGGTGTGTTTACGTCCCCATAAGTATCAGGCTTACAAAGAATATGTATTGGGTTGGAATTGTTCGACTAAAAGTTGTGCCCCAGCATGGCCGCAGTAAAATGACTGAAACATGTAACAGAATTAAAGAATTAAATATATATAACATATATGCGTCTGTGCGTATGTGTATATCAACACGTGTATGTGTTTGTGTGTGAGAGAGTGTATTCCTGACAAATATATCTCTGTACTTTATGAGATAGACAACAGTGCTTTCGAGAACACTTTATGTAGTAAAATTTATGCTTTGCTCTATGAATATGAATATTAAGTGAAGGTAATAAGGTTAATAACAGCAAAAGTTAGTGATAGCCTTCGTATCTAACGATAATGGGGTGACAATGCTCTTAATGATTATTATGTTCATCACCATCATTATTACAACGGCTGTCACAATAATAAAAATAGTACCGATATAATTCCTTGTGAATATCGTATAAAGAATAACGTATGATGATGGAAATGAGATCGAAGGGAAGATTAATTTGATTTCCTATAAAAACAAATGTTATAATTCAAACTTTGTGATTTGAAGAATGCAGCTCCTTTGATTATTGTCTAGTCTTGATTATTGTCCATTTTTGATTATTCATTACATTTGTTTGTATTCATTGTGGACGGATTAAATTAGATAAAATGAAATGAATCAAGATTAGATATTGAGATACTGCAGGATTTTGGAAATTTCTGACATGTATAACTATTATATAAAAGATAATCAAAATATATACGCAAAATATTCTAATATTTAACTCATTCTGATCTTCAGTTTGTGTTGTACATTCATGACACTCATTTGGTTTTGCACATAAGAATGGAAGTAAAAGGTACTTTCTACTTGTGTTACATGTAGCTCTTTCATGTAGCTCTGCGTGTGTTAAACATTTTTACATCGAATGCATTTGTCTCAAGGTTAGATCCTACTATATAATGTCTTCAGCAGACATTTTCCTCGATAACGTCGGATCGACTAGCGTCCTGTGCAGCAGCGTCGGATTGACCATTTGAAGAGAAGTGTTGGAAGTGGGGGAATCGTATGTTTCCATATACTTCGCAGAGCTTCTGGCTTTGATCTCATTAAATTTGTGCTTCAATTGTTGCAAATGGCTGACTGCAGTATAAACAAACGCATGTCATGAAAAATTTTCAGGAGGACTGACATTCTCAGAAGTCTTGAATGAGATGTTTTTCTGTGGCACTCGTTGACAAGACCCATTCGTCTGATTGTGTGCGAGGTGTGTGAGTTTCGCGTTTGTGTGGAAATGACATGAGACGGAACAGATTTCAGAAGTAATGATCATTGGAATAATAGAAAAAGCAGTGATAGAACACATCATGAGAGTCGGTCAGAGGTTGAAATAAATATCTAAATAACTTTATAAATACTCTAGCAGACGCCCTCCAGAGCAGGTTTATGTTGTCTGCATATGTTGCAACATTGTCAGTGAAGACTTATAGGTCTCATCTGAAGTTTGTAAAGAAATTTTAGATGTTGATATCTTAAATATTATATGGCTCTTAAGAGAAAGGCCAGTATTTCATAAATGTTTTTGTTTTCTCAGTGGCAGTCAAGATTAGCTTTTGAAACAATCGCGAGAACTTTACATATGTAAATCTCATAACTACCGTAATCGAGGTGCGATGATGTTTCCTAGTTAAGTACAGTGAACGAAGTTCTAGTTTTGTCTTTTATTGTTGGAGAAAGCTTGATTGGGAGGCTCACACTGAAAGATGATTTCAAAGTATCTCTTCAGGAATTTGGCCTAGATAGGTTTGATGCTGAAATGAAGAGAGCAATGAAATATTACCTGCGTTGATGTGGAAACGACGACAAAAGAGGAGGGCTGGAAGAGAGAAATTACAAGCTTGAAGTAAGTGGTAAGTATGAGGGTTCCTTATGTGTGTCATTATTTGAAGTTAAATGAAGGGAAGAAATCAGAGGCGTTACTCACATTAGAGACAACCGCTAATGTTGCATTCGGTATCGATACACGGATAGTGGTGAACCCGGTGAACTTAGGGATAGGATTTAGGATTTTTGTGTCAGCAGTGGGCAGATACATAAAAAGCGACTATTGAAATTAGAGGGTTTCCTATGAGAGTTCTGTTCGCTGAAGTACGTTTTGATAAATGACAAAAGAAAAAAAAATAACAAAAAATAAACGCATCAGCATCACTTATAGAATTAGAAGAGTTAACGGAAATGTGTTGAATGAATACATTCGCACTTGTTTACAGAATAGTTTTGAAGGTGTTGCGATGGTGAGTAAAAATATATAGTTTGTAGAGTTGACTGATTTTACTCCGAGTGTAGTTTTGCCTGAAATTCAGTAGTAATCTTACATAGTGGCAAAGCAATATCTTAATTTAGTAAAACAATAAAACAATTTAATAATTAAGAAATTGACTAAGTGTATATTATAAGTTACTAATCTAAAATCATTTTATCACATCTTTACTAACTCATAACTTCAATTAAGCTTAAAACATCCTGAAAATAGTTTA
>NC_142928.1:51288433-51320933 GCF_046866305.1 Octopus bimaculoides
GCGTATGCGTGTGTGTGTGTGGTGTGAAGTGGTAGGTAGGCATTTGGTTGAGAGTTCCGACAGTAATGTTTTACTACCGTTACAAATATGAGTAGAGATGGATTTGTGTGTCATGAATACAATGTTTCAACTAAAAAAATAAGTATAAAACGACATGAGTGCACCCTGGTTATAAGAAATGGCATCTTATAAATTACATCATCACTACGAAACGAGATACTGGGGGTTTCGCTATCGTACAAGTGATACTCGGTGCAGAGTGCTGGACCAACCATAGGATTTTCTGTGGCAAGGTGAATTTTGTTGTCAAACGTATGCTTAGAGCAAATAATGACAAGTTACCTAAACGGATTGATGTCAATAAACTTAAGATACCGTCAGTACACAATGAGTTTGTGAGTGAGATAGATAATGTGAAGGAAGTTGGAAGTCATTCAAAGAAAGAGTGTATGAGAACTGCAGTAACATCCTTGGCTGTCCAAAGATTGGTTTGACGATAAAGATGAAGAAATTTGTCTTAAAGGGAAAGCGAAAGGCATTTAGTATGTTACAAAATTTTGACATGTCAGCGTCCTTCACAGTGGCTACACATTTCGAGTCAATAGTAGCAACAATGCAGAGGAAGCTGAGGATGATGCAGGAAAATTGGTGGAGTGGTAGATGCGAAGAAGTATAAGAAGCTTTAAATGCTAACAATTCCAAACATTTTTATTGTCCCTTGAAAGAGTTTATGAACTAGCTTCATTAACGGTTGCACAACTTCGGAGCAAGGATAGTACAGAGTTATTAAGAAATCCTAAAGATATAGTTAGGAGATGGAAAGTGTATTTTAATGAGTTGCTCAAAACCCCAGTAAATTTGACCCCTCTTTTCTTGATAATATATCTGAAAGACCAACAAAACATCTTTTAGAAGAGGTTTCAGACGTGGCTGAAATAAAAGCGGCAATCAGGAAATTGAACAATGGAAAGGCCCCTGGTATGGATGGATTAGGTGCAGAGATTTATAGATATGGTGGTGAGTGTATTTGTACAATGTTGATGGATTTGACATAGCTTGGCATAGTGAAGAGGTTCCTCCGGATTGGCGTGATGTGACTACGGAGATACTATATAAATGGAAAGGTAGAACGAAGGTCAGTGATAATTATTGCGGCATCTGTCTGTTAGCTGTTGCTGGAAAAGTCCTTTGCAGAGTAATACTGGACAGATTGCTTCTGTACATTACTGATGAGGTTCTGCCAGAACCACAATGCCGGTTTAGCGATAGTAGGAGTACTATGGATATATTTTCGGCTAGACAATTACAAGAGAACTGCATCGAACAGGACATGGACTTATATCAGGTGTTCATTGACTTACAGATGTGTTTCATTCTGTCAATAGAGTTGCACTTTGGGAGACTCTGAAAATAGCTAGGATGCCGTGCAAATTTTTTGAGAATGCATAGACACTTTCATGAAAAAGTGAAAGTGAGAGTTAATGTTGGAGGTACCTTATCAGATCCAGTTTCTGTAGAAATGCTGTAAAATTTTCTCCAGAAAAATTTCGCGAGAACATTATTTTTCTTTGTGGTTGGGTCGTTGATGACCACTTTCTAGCATATTGGATGTCCACATAGTGGTCATCACTTATACATACATACATATATATATATATATATATATATATATATATTTTTTTTTAAGTTTCAGCTTAGAGCTGCGGTCATGCTGATGCACCACCATGTTGCTACACTGTTATTACAGGGAGCCTCTTACAATATGTGGCACTTGGTGAAGAATGGAGTTTGATTTAGCAACCCTCATTTGCACCTCCTGCCGCGAGGTAGGTTCATCTGGGATTCTCGATAGGAAGAGGTCCAGCTTTGATTTAAAAACTCTTACATCTAGTTTGTACAGATTCCTCAGGCTCTTTGGAAGAATATTAAAAAGCTGTGAGCCCCTGAATCCCAAGCTGTTGCAGTAACTGGTCCTGAAGCGCGATGGCATTGCTGGGATCTTTGGCACTATGCAGTATCGTCCCATTCTGGCATTGGTGTAGCTTTCAATGCCAAAATTTGGCACAATTCCTTCCATGATCTTCCAGATGTATATTACTGCATACCTCTCCCGCCTTCTCTCCAGGGAGTAGAGTCTTAGCTGTTTCAGCCTTTCCCAGTAGCTGAGCAGTTGCAAAGAGACAATCTTCTTTGTGAATCTCCTCTGGATTGCTTCAAGGTCTGCTGTTAATTTCAGACTGGTGGGTGACCACAGCTGTGAGCAGTAATCCAGGCGGCTGAGGACGAATGTCCTCCAGAGGATCATCATGGTTTCCTTATCTCTGGTTCTGAATGTTCTCAGGATCCATCCAGCCAATCGTCTGCACTTTGTTGCCATTCTGGTAATGTGCACTTGGAAAGAGGTATCATCACTCATGTCGATATATATATATATATATCAGGCACGATCCGTCAGTAATTACTCAGGGTAGGCAGTTGGTTACGTTTATGTAGTAAAACACTCATAAAACTAAGCGAAACAAGCGCGCGACTAAGTTAGAAGCAGATTTACTACTGCCTTTATAGCGCGTAAAGAAAACAGTGTTGTAGGAATGTACGCATCACGTGCAGTACAGCAGTGCGATGCGTAGCTTTAATACTGAGATTGAAATGCAGGGACGAATTATGCCTAACTAATCTGCAAAATAAATAAAACATTTTGCACTTTATGCATAGTAATCAGAGTAACTTTCATAGTTTTATTGAATTAGGTGCATATTTTTGTCATAAAGGGAAAATGCTATTATCGATCTATTTTATTCAAGGTAGGCACTGCCTACCTTGCCTACCCAGGCGGCACGTCCCTGATATATATATAATATAACAAATGAAAGACAGAAGATGCAATATACGAGAATATAATATTAATGAGAACAATTGTTTCGACACATCTAGCATCGACTCCTTATGTGGGCCACACAAAAACTGGTTCAGGAGCATCCGGTGGTCCAGACGTATCTCGTCGGGGGATAAATAAATAAAAATAAATCGTTAAAATGACTGTTCTATAATATATACTTTCTTCACAGAATATACCATAGCTAACTACATACATGCAATATATATATATATATATATATATATATATATATATATGAAAACGTCCTTTACTGACACATTTTACAGACTGACTTTCAAAAATTAGCTAAATCACATTTAGTGTTTCAGAGAATAGCAACATCATTAAGGGAGCAAATAGCTAAAACGAAATAATCAATCTTTATCGGTCCTCGCCTTTAACGAGACATCCGCATTATTGAAATTCTACTGTTTCTCCAATTTTGTTCATTTATTGTAGTTCACTTTTCCTTTGCTATGTGACGTTGGTAATTTCTATTCCTATAATTCATCCTAATGTAATTGCACAGTTGTAATATTTTGGTGTTTCCTTTATGTATTTAGTTAATCTGTTCTACTGTCCCCGTAGATTTACATTATTGTCACTGTTACTTATACTATTGAGGGTTTTCCACTATTATTTTGTTTTAAGCTTGTTTCTTATAAGAATATATAGAGGAGTTTCGACGGTTGTAGCTGTTACTTTCTATATTTGATTTATTCTTCATCAAGTTAACCTACTTGATATTACTATTGAAGTTGTTAAAATTTGCTTTTAATTCAAAGTGTCTAAACTTTATAAAATGTCTTCTATAATAACCACCGTTGAATATAGCATCTGAGATTGAACCTCTTGGAAATTTCGGGTTGATAAATTAGCCTTGTTTCAGCATACGGAAGTCACATTTACGAAAATTATTTGGTGGGACTATTAAGTTTCTCGAATGCATACTTAATGATGAACACCATTGATTTTCAGAGATACATGGCGCAAACTCTGATGGATCTTACACTGTTAGATTATATCACTAGTAGACAGATAGATAAAGGGGTATAATGTAGTGTTTGCATATTTTCGAATGTAAATACTGCCCTACAATACCATGGCAATTTTTGTATTTGTGTGGTCTCAGCACAGGACATCCCGAGACGAGATGGTCTATTGTTTCGTCAACTGTATTGCAGAATCTGCATTTAAGGTCAGAGCTGTTTTGAAGAACGTTAGATTGGTAGTATTTGGTAAGCAAGCTTTGATCTTGTGCCGCCAATATGAAACCTGCAGTTTCTGATTTAAATCCTGAGCTTCTTAACCACTGATGGGTTGTTGTTCGGTCTACATCAGCTTTTCGGCTTCGAAATATATACTGTCCATGCAGAAGCTTCTGACTCCTCCGCTCCTCAAGTTATTTCTGCCTGTTCCTTTTGCATTCTGTTTGATCCGTTTTGCCTGTTTGATGGATGTGGTTTCAGGTTCTTCATATAATTTAGGGTTATTGCCGAGTTCCCTGGCGAATTTGCAAGCTTCCTTGACAATAGAATGCCATTTTTTGCTGCTTTCGTGTTTGCGTACATGCCGCAGCATCCAGTCATGTGTGCAAGATAAGTACTTGTTCATAGCTATTGTGGAGATCTTATAGCACAGTTCTACCTGCATCATTCCTTTTACCCCATACTTCTAGGTAGCTACAGACGATCAACGTCTGTTTCTTGGTAGTGCATGTTCTTAAATAATAGTAGCTTTCTTGTCTTACAATTATTTGGAGCTATGTAAGATTCCAAATTGTATTGGACTAGTAGAAGTGCCGGGGTATCAATGGCTACGATGCAATTTTTAGAGATGAGTTCACTTTTTAGTTTGAGTCTTACTCTCCTTTCTTATATTTTCCTTCGTTTATCCCCAGATTTTTATAGCTTACTTGTGGGTCGAGCGCCTTGATGGTAGTGTTGCTATCTAATCTAATGGAAACTGTTTGCTTGAGGTTGCCTCTTAAAAAGTTGCTTTAACACACTCATCAAGGCCAAAATCGATTCTTAACAGTTGTTAATAGCCCTACTAACTCTTCGACATTTCTACCAAACAGCTTCGGATCGTCCATATAAAACAGATGGTTTACTATATTATACACTTTGAGACTATATCTGGTGTTACTCAGTTCGTTTGAGAGTGGGATCAGTACCATGCTAAAGAGTAATGGGGAGAGGGAATCACCTTGAAAGATGCCTCGTTTGATGTTAATGTTGTTAGATTGGCTCTTCCCATTACTATTGTGTAGAAGGAGATGTATATTTTACATGGCCATGCCAATTTGTAAGACTTTGCAGACGATAGTAGAGATCTTATATATTTCTATATTTTTCTCTTTATCACAGGTTTTGTTCAAGCACCTGGAGTGTTGTATGCGTAGCGAGATATACTACCTATAACCGACGTTACAATGGTATCCATTCTTTTCAGCTATCTAATGATTTCCTGATTATTCTTGCCGTTCCATGTAGGCAAACCTTTTGTAACAGTTCTACTGGGCACTCTTTTCCAATTTAATTACTATTCCTCTTGATGCCTTCTGATAATGTTCCCAAGGACCTAAAAATAATTGGCGCTAGCTTCACCTTCACTTTCCAAAGCAAGGCTTTTTCTTACTGAAGAGGGTTATTATTATTATTATTATTATTATTATTATTATTATTATTATTATTATTATTATTATTATTATTATTATTTTATGTTTGACTTTTGTTTTGCATTTGTACAAGTTGGATCCAAGTCTCACCCAGAGACCTCAAGAGACAACAAGTTAGAAGTTCATGTAGGTGTTATGCCTAGGGTACCATATATTTGGATTTGTACAGTTTTGTACAAGTGAATGTTTAAGAAACCATAAGAAAATTATGTGTTTGCTTTAAAATTTGAGATCACATAGACAGTATTTTACGTAGGATATGGGCAGTTCCCATGAGCACTATCTTTTGAACTTCAGCCATTCTGGGGTTTCCTGGTATCTGAGCTAGGTAGTAATCAGCCCGTTTCGCTGTCATTCCCAGGGCACCTATGACAATAGGTATTGTTTTCGTCTTCAGATTCCACATTTTGCTAATTTCTATTTCAAGATCTTTATATTTGCTCAGTTTTTGGTAGGTCTTGACAGATACGTTTATATCGATTGGGACAGTCATATCAATGAGGAGGCATGATTTTTGTCTGAAGTCTTTCAGTATGATGTCTGGCCTATTTGCGTCTATCTTTCTGTCAGTTTGAATGGTGAAGTTCCAGAGGAGTGCAATGTGATCATTTTCAAGTACTGGGGGTGGTTTGTGTTCCCACGAGTTTTTATCATGGGGAAAGTCCAGGTTTTTGCATATTACCCAGTGAATATATTGTGCAGCTCTATCATGCCTGTTGAGATACTCTGTAGGCGCAAGCAGACTGCACATGGAGACAACATGATCGATGGTCTCATTTTGTTGTTGGCATATACGACATATTATTATTATTATTATTATTATTATTATTATTATTATTATTATTATTATTATTATTATTATTATTATTATTATTATTATTATTATTATTATTAACATCGCGCTACAACAACTAATCTTAGATACCAAGAACTCTCCTAAGTATCCTAGCTGCCCCCAATAACACTGTTTTTCTGCAGCTGTACTAAACTGGCTTTTATGTCTATTTCCTCTATCTGTCTGTTCAGGTCTTTAGGGATAGTTCCCAATTCACCTATAACAACTGGGATACATTTTAGCCACACAATTCATAGTCTATTGAATTCAATAGCTACGTCCTGGTACTTTGCTATTTTTTCTATACCCCACATATTAATGTTTTCATCATTTTGGTCTGTAAAATCAATTATCTGGCACTTTCTATTCCATTTATCTATTGCTACCAAACCAAGCCTTCAAGCATCTATTAAATTGTCAGTTTGAATTTTGAAGTCCCACAATATCTTATATTTCTTACTTTCTAGAATTTTACTAGCTTTATGTTCATACCATTTATCAGTAAGTTCAAATCCAAGCTTTCTACAAAGCTACCAGCAGATCACTCTCCCTAGATTGTCTTGTCTTTTCTTGTATTCTTTCTGTGCCAGCATGCTATATTCACTTACCATGCTAGTAACGCTTTTCGCCTTTCATTTGTATAATCTACAAATGAAATCTGCTTGGTTTATGTCTATCTTGGCTTTTATCCAATTAGTACTTAATGTTTTATCTTGTGCAGTTACTAACAACCTTTCTGTCTCTCTCTTCATCTTTCATTTCTTCAAACATAACGATGTCTCACTACTACTATTTGCTGCAACTATCTTTGGGAATCGACCACGCAACGCTTTCTCTTGCCAGTCAGTTAATTTCTGTTCTTTTTTCTGATTTTTAACTTCGCTTGGGTTTTTGGTCTCCCTATGTCTTGCTGTGACACTCGCAGCTTTTAATAAACTTTCTTCACTATTGCCTACATAGGAGTCTATATCCACTCTAGCTCACTCCATGCAGTCTTCTATTGATATTAACCCTCTTCCGCCTTATTTTCTAGATAGGTTTAATCTTGCTACTCCTGTCCTTCATATTGAATTCCTTCACGGTCCTTCTGTCTAGCTTTGTTATTATTATTATTACTATTATTATTATTATTATTATTATTATTATTATTATTATTATTATTATTATTATTATTATTATTATTATTGTTCAGTAGTTTTATTTTTATAACGTGCTTTCACTTCACTACCGAGCGCAGCTCTGTGCGCCTTGGGTATGTGCTGTAGTTTGCTGTGGTGCTCTTATGGTTACTGTATTGAAAGTGTTTTGCGTAGGATGTGTGAAGTGCCCAGTAGTGCAATTTTCTGTATGTTATATATATTTGTAAGTCCTGGTGTTTTTGTTATGTATTTGTCTGAATATTTTTTTATTATACCTAATATGATAGGAATTGTTTCTGTTTTTAGATTCCACATTCGAGTTATCTCTATTTCCAGGTCTTTGTATTTTGAAAGTTTTCCCATTTCTTTTAGAGAAACATTGTTGTTATTATTATTATTATTATTATTATTATTATTATTATTATTATTATTATTATTATTATTATTACTACTACTACTACTACTACTACTACTACTACTACTACTACTACTATTATTATAAACATAGGTACTCATTAGTATTATCACTGTATTTAGGTACAAGGAGGGTTCTAAATATAGTGAATGTATAAAGATCAGAAGTTGTGTTCAAAGTTTACAACGGCTGTTTCGGCAGTATTTTAATGATGCATTTTTAGATTACAATGAACTACGCAATTTATGCATAATTATAGATATAAGTAGATGTATATGTGATTGCTGAAATACAAGTTGTGTTTTGTGAATAATGTCTATATCAAGTAGATAATATATGCATAATATATGCATTCAGCATTCAGTATTTCTGCTGTATTTCTTCTTCATTTAGATATATTAAATTATGATAACAATCTACACCATAATTATACTATCTATAGGAAATGAAATTTCTATAATTTGTGAAGCGATTACATCAAATTTCTAAATTTAAAAATGTAATTTCAATATATTTAGCCCGAAACAATTAGACTTATCATTCACCATCCAATCCGAAGCAATTGTTACCGTAGATTATTTGCTTTAATAAACGAAATCGATTATTATGCAATAAAACAGCCAAAGAGGTCAGGAAGCAAAATTACAATTTGTGTGACTAGAATAAGTTGCTCACACGTAGGCAGACGAGAATAATAAACATAAGCATTAATATTAGCTATATTAGAATTATAATCTAGGAAGTAATATTTCTATATAACGTTATTCACAAGAACTTTTGGAATTAAAAGTCAAAATAATCAATAACATTTTTAGATTTAATTAAAAGTAAGATGATTTCTAATATAATTCAAGATAATTTTACATCAGATTTATTTTTAATGCTTCAATGCAAGAGAGAAGACGAAGATACGGTAGCCAGTATTTATAGAAATGCAATAATAGAGAACTTAAAATTTCGATACGGTTTTAGTTATAATTTTTAACAGAAAGAGGCATTCGGCCGTGAAAGCAGTTGTTCCGAAAGCACATAAATGCAAATATCGAAATTTGCAAAGTGCATCCCACCCATAAAAAAGCAAATTGCAGAAAAAAGAATTAGTGTTTTGCTCCAGCTTCGTCAGAATAGAGATGCTTAATATATAGCAAAAAAGCAAAAATTTAACACAAATAATAATAATATAGGAAAAATTAGCCAAATCAATTTACCAGTTTTAATCCTAATGGGAAATATCTATTTTTAACTGTCAAGAAACCAAAATTCGATTCGTATACCGAATAATGATTTTAATCAACGAGAAAGGTAAGTCCGGTGAGGCGTATATAGACTTTCCTACACAAGAGTATTAATATGTGTATATATGGCTCTATGTGTTAGAGTATCCGTATGTCCTGTGACTTATATGTTTAAGCTCGGTTCATTATGCACAGAAATATAAGTATAGAAATGCAGCATTTTCCTATATTGTACTTACATGTATACACACATTCGCATAAATGTATGTATGTCTGTATGTATGTCTGTATGTATGTATGTATTATCCATTAACATAACATCAGGGTTAATGTGTACGAAGTTTGGACGATTTATTTAGAACGAGGATTCTGAAACAACGCATTGAAGATCTAGTATTTTCTTACAATTACATCGCATTTCGTCAATAACACACTAGATACTACTTAATATATAACCACTACCTAATTGTCTTTAGGATAAAAAACGTCATATGATTTCTTTTTTAAGATATGAAATATTATAGCTGATAAGTGTTTGGCTGTGCGATCGTGCTTTTCTATATCTAAAAGTAGCAGAGTGAGAAAAACGAATTTAGAAAGAAAGTAAGTAAAGTATATTGTTGATAATATTGTCACATAGTCGGTATAGATAATCAGAGGTTATCAAGTATACGTACAGGATTAAACATATAAACAAAATATATCATTATTGGTTCAAGTAATAATATACTTTAGGAGATCCAATATAGTTTGTGGCAGTATAGCTGTAGATAGATGGTGTATCATTTATTTCACCTTCCCAGAAAGTTTAATACGGTTAATGGTCGAAGAAATAGATAGATGGTTAGTGAAATTGTATCGTAGATAGAATTATGTACGTGTGTGTGTGCGTGCTTGTTGGTGTCTGTGTGTGGAGGGGGTGTTCGAGATTCAATATCGAGATAAGTAAATATATTCATAAATGTACTTCTATAAAGTATGAAGATATATACCTATGCGTATAATAGCTTCATAAACAACTAGTTTCGTAAGTGATTGTAAATAACATGATGTGTTTAAACAAACGCTAAATTGCTAGATAAACTGTTTGCCGTATATTTAAGTAAATTGTACAGGAATGTGGGTGACCACTAATTTATATAGATAGGTAGACACGTGTGTTTAGGGGACGCATAGAGCACTAAATATTTCCTGATTATTTGAAATAAACGAGGAAGGAATATAATGAACGTAATGTAATTTAAGATTTAGTATCATTCAAAAACGAGTACATTCTACATTGCAATTGTTTTCAATTCATAATGTGTCTTCCTTTTAGAGGAGGAACTAGCAGGCATAGAAGTTCATAATATCACTAAGTTTCGATTCTTTGACAGATGCTGGTCCTTTTCCTCAGAATGTTGGCTAGAATTTTGCAGATTACAATCAACGATAAGCAAAGATTGTATTACACGAAGGACACGAAGGACACGAATACTGCATTGGATTTCACAATATAATATTTTACTTCTAAAGCTACCTCATATCGTATTTCACTCCAAATCTGTATATGTATAGCACTGTATAGAATCAACAATCGGCATTTTAGTTAACTTTATATTGATTGATATGAAACCGATTACTTTGGAAACTATATAAAATTAAATGTTTTATGCCTTATATGTATTTTTATGCACATAAAGATACATATATGGATATGAAATAGAAGTGATATAAACATAAAGAACTAACACATAATGGATGCACTCCCCGGGTGTTAATTTTCATATCTTTGAAGTATTTTAATTTACTCCTTGAAGAAGAATAAAAGATATGCACGCGAGAGCTTAATTTAATACCAGATTGTGTTAATGGCGCAGTAAAAGTATGGACCCTTTTATTTCTTTTCTCCTCTTTCTTGCCAATCATATATACGTACTTAGATTCTACTATATTCACTTTATTCAATGTAGATCATTAACTATTGTTTTGAAATTCTAGAAAAATTTATTCCGGTTTTTAGTGTAGAATTAATAATGGAAAGGTTGAATACAATATGGATATAGTGATTTGAAATTTTCGTTTCATCAGTTTTGCGTATATTTGTATCTATGTTGAAACAAAACTCTACTTAAATCTATAATATAAAACAACAGTTGTGAAATCAGTATTTCAGATGAAAACAAATATATAACAGTATTTCGTCTGCTAGCAACACGGGATTTGGTCACATATTGTAAAAATAATAATGTCTGCCTTCCTGACAAAATGAAAATATATAGTATTAAATGCGTATTAACAATAAATACGTATTTATGTGCATAGGTATAAAAATACGTAAGCCTCTTGAGGTTGATATTTGAAATTACTTCACAAAACACCTATTTTTTCATACATATTTATTCTTAATCTTTACAATATACATCTATTGCACATAAATTAAAAATACGGTAATACTTTGAGCTTTAGAGAAATATATGCTCTATATCACCAACGTTAGGGATATGTCATCGACATCAGAAACTAATTCAGTAAACAAACTGAAAAATATTATAAGAAATTTCTTCATAGAACATCACGACAAAATAAATGTATTTATAACTTCTGATTTCAAAGACACAAATTAGGACATTTGGAATCATTTAAGTAACTATTATAAAAATAAAACACATGTACAACTGTTCACCATTTACAGACATTCACATACACTCACATATGTATACTTATATATATAAATACATACACACACACACACACACACACACACACGCATATATATATATATATATATATATATATATATATATATATATATATATATATATATATATATATAGAAGAAGCTCACTTAAAAATTCTCAAATACGGATTCAGTGGAGCAAAAACAGGCGGGCTAGACCAGTGAAAATTGTACATACCTCGATTATCTGCAGACTATAGTTTCAAAATCAACACTTTCAAAATAAAAGTGTCTATTTATCTTCAGTACAGATATTTTTACAATCGAACAGAATCTCGTGGTAGTTGTCTTCAACTAGTGAAAGCGTGCACGTGATTCTATCCATTATAAAGATTAAAATTCAAAAGTCTTAGTTTTGGCGCGCTGAATCCGGAAAATATCTCTGCAGAAAATAATTTCTGCTTTGAATTTACCAACTTTGAGAAATGTGATTATGGTTAATTAACATAATATGGTAAAAATTCGATATTAATTAATATCAATTTAATACCAGGAAACTAGCACATTAAAAGAATCAGAAGGTTCTTCAAAAAATTTTTTGGGAGATCCTAAAAAGATTATAGTACTTGTGTATATAAGATTGACCAGTGACCGGTCTGTCAACATGCTAGAAGAAGCTCACTTAAAAAATTCTCAAATACGGATTCAGCGGAGCAAAAACAGGCGGGCTAGACCAGTGAAAATTGTACGTACCTCGATTATCTGCAGACTATAGTTTCAAAATCAACACTTTCAAAATAAAAGTGTCTATTTATCTTCAGTACAGATCGCCGATACTTTTACAATCGAACAGAATCTCGTGCTAGTTGTCTTCAACTAGTGAAAGCGCGCACGTGATTCTATCCATTATAAAGATTAAAGTTCAAAAGTCTTAGTTTTGGCGCGCTGAATTCGGAAAATATCTCTGCAGAAAATAATTTCTGCTTTGAATTTACCAACTTTGATAATCTTTTTAGGATCTCCCAAAAAATTTTTTCAAGAACCTTCTGATTCTTTTAATGTGCTAGTTTCCTGGTATTAAATTGATATTAATTAATATCGAATTTTTACCATATTATGTTAATTATATATATATATATATATATATATATATATATATATATATATATATATATATATATATATATATATATATATTTATGTGCGCGTGTGTGTGTGTGTATGCGTGTGTGTGTGTGTGTATATGTGCGTGTTTATGCGCGCGCTGCTGTGTGTGTGTACATATGCATTCATAGAAATATATGCTTACATTAGATAATATCTGAAAAAAAACACGCGTAGGATTATGAAGCAGAGAGAAGTCAAGCAAGAAAATAAATTAGCGTTGCGTAAAATAATGGAAATACCTTGTTAAAAGGGTGGTTTAGTACTTAGTACCGAAATGATCCAGCTTTCACATCAATCTCGGATTTCATAAGTCGAGGAGTTGATTTATGTATGTTCTGGACTATTTTTAGTGGCATTTTGAGCCGTTATTGGAGTAAAACCTGCTTTGGCTCTTTCAGCCATTGTGATAGAGGAAAGCGGCTTCTCGTTTGGTGCTTCAAAATGCACCAGCATGTTCGATGATATAGCGATCCTATAATTGTGGGAGCCAACCCAAGCGTTTGACATCACTTTCGTACTTTCCATACTAACTTTGAATATCATTAGTCGAGTGAGTTGTCGCATTAAGGACCTGAAATATAGCGCAACGATTGAGGTGCGTGTGTAACCTATGATGGACATGATCAGTCAAAATATTAAGATAATCCTTTGTGTTAACTCTGCCATCAGTAACACTAATGGCCATGGATATTCCATGATACGGCTCCCTAAATCTTCACAGAGCCACAGCACTCGTAAGACATATTATCTCAGGATGGATTACGCAGTACTGACCTATTGACTTTGTATATTCATTAACAATCATACTCAAATGGTTATTTTAATTTAATAGTCTCAGTTCCACCAAGATTGCTGTGAGTCCCACAGTAGCATGACTAATACTCAAACAGATGACAGTGAAAGACGTAGTGAATGCACCGAACATTTTTTTCTAAAACAAACTTGTGCTGTTCGAAATAGCCCATCACAGCAGAAAATATTTGTCAGTGTGGCTTGATTGTAGAAGATACTCAACCCTATCAGAACCCCGTAGTTGCAGAAGTTTCTGCACTTGGTAAAACTACCGGCTACATTAGTCGCTGCCATGAAGAGGCTCACAAAATTTGGACAGCTACCCTCACACTAACAAATGAAAGCGGATGGATTGCATCCGATGTAATAGATATCTCGAAAAGAATATTGCGAGGAGATAACCTTTCTGTAATTCTATTCATACTGGCATTAAACTCGCTGATTTGTTTTGATAAAAATACTAATGTCTATATGTTGGGTTTGCACATGTTAAAATTATCATTGGAAGTTCAACAGCTAGATTTTATGACATTTTCCGCTAACATTGGAATAGAATTAGGCCGAAAGAAGTGTTGATAGTTGAATGTGGAAACTCAATATAACTTGTGAATTACCTTTCCCGTCTATCTCCTCTGATTCACACAAAGATTACTAGCAATACCAAGGAATTCATGAAAATTTACCATACAAACCTGCAGTGGACAAAAATAGAGTGATGCATGGACATTACACCAAACTTAAGAAAATCTGACAATCAAGACAATATTCCATATTTCATTTGCCGTACCAGTGCTGAAACCAATATTTGGGATACTTGACTTCACTTGACTGGGAAATTCACTAACTAGATATTAAAACCCAGAATATATACATCAGCACAAGGAATATTAGTGAGTTATATTCTCATCAGAAGAGGTTGGATATAGTTCTGAGGAACAGACAAAATAAGTATATACCTTCAAAAGCACCAGTTGCCCAGCTGATGAAAATATCTATTCAAAATTCCAAGACGGAGAGTTTAACCACGGACAACAGCTTCGAAAATTTCAGCTCCTATGATCAGATATTAGATTCACGTTTATGCCAATAACAATTGGCGAATTTAGTTTTCCTAGTAAATGTCTTTAACGGATAATCTAGGAAAGTTAGGTATTTAAAAAAAAAGAAATCAATCAGCTAACACGCTCAGAAGAAATCGAATCAATAACCTGAATATTTTAAAGAAAGGATTTCGTAGCTTTGATAAAAACCATATCCTCCCTAAACAACAAAAATTCAAATAGCTGAAAATAGAATAGATCATGTATGCCTATATAAGGTACATAATGAATACCTGAACATCGGAATTTTAAATTATTTTTTCTCAGAAGACCAGCTGTAAATTCGCCGATACGTTGCACATTACAAATCTGAAGGTACAAATTAATAAATGAGTTGTCTATGATTGTTAAAATTTTATTCTATAATTTCATTAATTTTCTGCAGCTGAAAACAGTATGAGTGCTGTTTATATTTTATTTCTCAATTAATTTATATTTTACACGACTGGGGACAGCTAATTTAAATATTACGGTGGAGGAATCACAATATGACACCTAAATATTATAGTTGAATTCCTAAACGTTCGCCGCAGGGGAATGCTGTTGATGTATTTATTTACATAATAGGTGATATTTTTATTCGGTCATATCCATCTTTGATTTTTCATATATGTGTGTGTGTGCGTGAAATATCAAATCTATTTCTATATTTTGGCAGTAGTGGTGTTTATCAGATAGTTGATGATTCACGAATGATTTTTCAAAAAATGAAAGAATGAATAAAGTAGCGAAAGAAAAACTGTCAAATGATTATATGCGTTTGAAAGAAACATTATGGGCAATATATTTTTTAGAACAAAACTACATATTAATCTCTTGCCAAACATATAGTAGATAATAAAAAGAGCGTGGACTGCCAGAGTGTTCATAAAAGAAATAGTATCATGTTTCATATGAGATTGCCAATGAAATATCCAAGATGGACGACTTGCAAATATTTTTATCTGGATGAATTAAAGAATAGTGAAATACGCATACAATGGAAGAAGAAAAAAAGAAACGTAAAACATTTCATAATACATACCAGTCTGGTGGAAAGCTACAAAGTCACGTTCATTAGAAAAATGGTTCAAAATTTGACACACAAAAAAAGATTAGAAAACCAAATATAATGTATAGAACACTCAGATGTCAGTTTTTTCTATCCCATTTGTTGGATGCTTAATTGCTAAAATACATTACCCGTGTTTTTGTTCTTGACTCTGTTTTGATTAAAGAAATAATATGACACTTTTAATGGCAAACAGGTGAAATGAGAGACCTTTCAGTTAAGCTACATCAATATCTAGAACTGTTCAATGTTGTTGGATACGGGAGAGGCTAAGTGAGTGTGCAGATTTAGTGAAATATTGTTGGTGTTTGTGTTTCTTCCAGTATATGTTAATTATTTATATTTATTTACAGATGTACATTACATATGTCTGCCTGTATACGTACTTGAGAGAGAGATAGAGAGAGAAATAGAGGGGGAGAGAGAGAGGGGGAGAAAGAGAGGGGGAGAGAGAGGGAGAGGGAGAGAGAGGGAGAGGGAGAGGGAGAGAGGGAGGGAGGGAGGGAGAGGGCGAGGGAGAGGGAGAGGGAGAGGGAGAGAGAGGGGGAGAGGGAGAGAGGGGGGAGGGAGAGGGAGAGAGGGGGGAGGGAGAGAGGGGGGGAGAGAGGAGGAGAGGGAGAGGGAGAGGGAGAGGGAGACGGGGAGAGAGGGGGAGAGAGGGAGAGGGAGAGAGGGGGAGAGAGGGGGAGAGAGGGGGAGAGAGGGAGAGGAAGAGAGAGATCTGTATCTCCATTACTCAATACACACACATTTACATATACGTGTGTGTGTGCGTGTGTACAGTCGTAAATATATACACACATGTGTTACTCTGAATAACGGAAAGTACGTCTGAACAAAGTAAGCGTGTGTTCATGTATGTATGTGTGTTTACAAGTGTCTTCCGTTAGACCATTAGAGTAGGTATAAATAACATTTCATCCTTTGTTCTTAATTTCCCAAAGTAATTATTTATTTATACTTTAACAAAGATGGAAAGATTACTTTTTAATGTCTATATACGAAAGGTAGCTATTTCTAAACTCTTACAAAGCAATTACTAACTTTTATAGCAGGGAATGATTGAATTGTGAGAAATGTATTTTGTTATTGCTTTATTCTATCACTACACTTAGACTATATGTCTATATTAATTAACTCTCTAAAAGCCAAAATGCGGTGTATGTTTTTTTTTAATATTTGAGGTGATTTCAATAAGTCCCCAGCAAATATTATGAGTTGGCGACAAAATTAATTCTATAAGAGTTTCGCTTTGATGCTGTTGTTATTTTAAACAGTCCTATGATGAAGTAAATTTCAGATGTAACCATTTATTGTTTTAAGAAAACATGGGTTTTAAGATTACCTTCTACAACATCTGCTGTAGAATCTGCTTTGTTGAAGAGGAGGTATGGTTTATATTTCTCCTAAGATAACTAATCACGTGTTTCCTTTCTCATCGGTTTATTTTGACCTGCGAAGATAGAAATCATAGATACTGCTTCAATAAAGATACGTGATGAGGCATATAAATCCAAAATATTATCCATTGTCATGTCAAATGTCTGAATAGCACGCTGCAATAAACGCAGGGTTACTTACTCATTTCTATAAAAGTATAGTTTGTGAGAGTTAGTCTTTCCGATTGCTGATATTTATTAAGTGATTTATTTTCAAGTAATCTCTGATAAAATCCAGATAGGGAAAATATTGTTCATCCCGCTTGAGAAACCACCCAGATTAAGTACTGACGGTGGCTTCTGATAGGAAACACTTAAATGTGTGACTGAGGGCTCTGCCCTAACGTCTTCCACAGAAATAAGCGTAGCGTAAGGGTTGTCGAATAAGTAAATGTATAGGAAAAGGTTTTGTTTTTTGGGGTTTGTTTTTCTTTTCTTTCAACAATATGGATAACTTCAATACGTGCGAATCATATACCTGATGTCCGTGTTCTGTAAAGACGTATTAAGGATGAAAGGCAAAAACAATCCAGGATGGATTTATTTACAAAGGCAAAAACCAATAGTATTATGCTTTTACTACGGCAAATAATATTACGCCAAGCCGATATGCAATCCTTTACATTGTCCATTAATCTGTTAAAATTAGAATGTAAATATAATTTAATGCGTGTACTACAGACGTAAAAAGAGGAAACATCTGTGGAAAAATGAAACTCATTTTCTCAAATAATACACAGGGTAAACCTGGTGGAAGGCTTTTCACTTTATATCTACTCGGTCAGACTTTCTTGTGCATGATGGACAACAGAAATTTTAATATACCTTTTTATCTAGCAAAATAAAAACTAAATTTTAAAGAAATGTATCTGACAAACATAATTCCCATAGCATAGTTATTATTAAAGGAGTTGAAGGAACTTTGATAGTTCAATAAAATATTGTGCTTGAAATACAGAACGATTATAGTGGTATATTGTCTGTTTATACACGTGTATGTGTGAGTATGTGTGTCCGTGTGTGTGTGTACGTATACGTGTGCGCGTATGTGAGTGCATGTGTGTGTGTATGAATGCCTATAAATATACGTTTATGTAACTTTATTTGAAATTTATATCACTTTTCCTTTGCATATGCATACACGAGTGCATATGTTCCCGTATGAGTTTTCCCTTAGTCACTCTGTCTCTCAATTCCTGTCTGTGTATATGCGTGTGGTTGTGATTGTGACTTTGATATCTCTACAGGAAAAAAGACAGCATACCTACCTACATACATACATACATACATACATACATACATACATACATACATACATACGTTTATGCATGAACACAAGACTATTGTGTGCATGAATTTTTACACACTAATATACATACATATTGTTTCGTCCATTTACCAGCTCCGCAAACGTTGTACAATTTCTAGATCTTTGCAGCTGGCCTCAAGGCGACTGCATTTCTAATTAAAAGGCAAAAATCTGAATGAACATTGTTTATTAAGAAAAAGCAGAAAACCTACGCATTCAAAATACATATGTTTAAACAAACCTACCAATAAATATTTTTTTTTAAATTAAAGAAGAAAATAATTAAATACACCTACTTGAATCAACTAAGCAAACTCAAAATCAATCAATGCAAAATGAGGAAATAATGTAATAAAGCTAAATGGCAAATTATCAGTGTGCTATATCGTACTTAGTATTTTGCCTTCAGAAACGATTGCTTGACAGTAAATATGTGCTGTTTCAATCATGTGCCTTTATTAGTATTGTTTCATTCTACGTGTATCTCGTTCCCGCTATGTTTGCCGCCAAGAACAGGTGTTGTCCGTATTCTGAATGCTAGTAAGTAAACAAGAATTACATATGTATTTGCACAGTGGTCTTGAGAAAACTATCCATATCTCTTTGACTAGTATTTAACAAAGATACACAAGTAAGCAAATCTACACATCTACAAATATATCCACACCCTGAAAATGACAAGCAAGCATACATACACATACATGACACATACAAGTGCATGCACACATAAAACGAGATTTATTTTCATTGGTATATAACTGATTTTTCTTCTTTCGTTTCAGCAACTGCTATCTCAGTGGAGATTGTTGCATGCATAAATTGGTGGTGTAAAAGCGGATATGAAGGTAGAACCGTGTACGAACGATATGCCCACAATTATATAATATTTTCTGTACACGTTATATGTATAGTGTTGTTTTTCGTTTGTTTTGATTGTATTGCGTGTTAAGTTCCGTTGATTACTAGGTGGGTAAACGCATTGAACTTCGATACAACCATTCATTATCAAGAAATGTTTTTTTCTTTCTATTTCTTACATTATTTGAAGAATGATTAGAGAGTTTCACAAACTTATCTGTCATGAACGGAACGAGTTACTACTACTAATACAAGTTTAACGTCATTATAAATTAACACTCCTTTACGAAAAGTTTTCGAAGAATCACCGTTACAGCATTAGAGGACTAGCTTTAGCACACGAACACCAAAATATACTTGCCGATGTGAAATTCTGCAATAGCATCACAGAATCCTTCTTGTACTTTCTGTAATAGGTAAAATGCGTACTGAAGGCTACCAAATTATTTCTCTACAGTTTAAACTCAAAACAATAGCTCAATCATTTAAGTACATGGATTTCTCTATGTTGGTTCGTTCGGCTTGTAGTAATTAATCATAAACTCTTTCATCAATGTCAGTTGATATTGTTGCTTTTGTTGACGAAATAATTTCTCTTCAAATTTAGCACAATGTACAAGCCTAGTAGTCATTAATGAAACTGCCAAGTAAGTTTATGGTTTACCCCTGAAAACACGTGTAAAATATCAAAGAATATTATTTTGTTCCTTGTAATAGGATTAAGTCTTAAACTACCCATGTTCTAAATTCTTACCCCGGAAATTCGCCAGCATTTAGCGCCTTTCAGAATCAGGATTCTTCTACTAAAATTTATAATATTGCTGAGTATCCCATTCAGCTCGATACTGCAGATGCGAATTATCTACAACATACAATTTAATATTTACGATAATAGACATCACACCTATATCAACACTAATTCATTCATCTTCCTCCCCCCCCCTCTCTCTCTCTCACGCACACACAAAAACACGCATATATACACATACTGTCATACAGAATTATGTCAAACACACAAACACCAACATTCACACAAAGGAACACAAAACTATATGCGCACAGATTATCTGTATATAAGTATGTATCTATGTATGTATGCATGAATGTATCACTCGCGCGTGTGCGTGTGCGAGTTGGATTCGGACAGTGAAATTGAACTGTATGTAGCTAAAAGTTTCTACATGTCTTGTGCCAATCAGCCTTTTTTTCCAATGCCGTATGAGATAATAAAACCGAACACATTATTCTTATTGGTCAGCGCCTGTCGATACTGGGTGTGGTTTTTGACTCCAGCAGTATATCTGGAAACTATATGTAAATACATGCTATATCATAATCACACTGAAGTAAAGTGTAGATGAAATAGAATTTATTAGGCTTGTGAACACATACATAATTTGCACATATACACACATATATGAACGAAATGCAGCAACTAAGTTCTTGAGAATTCCTTCCAGATTTATTGATGTCAGTCAGCATTTGAGATTAAGTAGAAATGCTTCTTCTTAATATCTCTTTTTCATCCACGTTTTCTAAACCAGATAAAAGATATATAGACTCAACATTGCGTCGATCTTCGTGATGCATTACAAAGGTGCAGGAGAAGCAAAAGATGATACGCCCTGTCTATGGGCAAAAAGTGATTCAGTGTATAGCTCACATGCCCATCACCCGTCATATCCTATTCACACGCACTATGCCTTAAACATCACAATTATGGTAATCAACGTAAATACCCTATAGCATCTCTATCACTCAAATCACACTTTGGTTTATCTTCATACATTTTCTAGGACATAGTCGTGAGTATCGTGAAATTTATTTAACATAATGACAATCCTGCTGCAAACTTGTCCGAACTCCAATTTGTAAACCTGCGTATTTCTTTCTATTCTTCAATAATTTCTGGTTATAATTTTTCTATAAGCCTTTATTAATTTCTCTCTACTGTACAATATTGCTTAATGCTTCATTTTCTTCTAGGATACACGTGCATCAGTGAACTATAAAATAACCAAGATATATCATCTAACCCGATACCTAAGATATACAAAAGTTACTAAGGCATCTATATGCAGACACAGTTTGGTGGAATAGTGGGTGTAGATAACCATATATGCATACAGGCTTATATTAGTGTACCTTATGATTCCGCTTAGGTTTAGCAATGCTAATAACCAGTCGTTAGACTCCAGAATTCTTATGTGATTCTCATCATATCACTACAGCGTGCACTATCAATTAATGAATGACATAAGAATATGTGCTACGTAATCACTTTCATTAGCTTACAGTTGTTTCTATTATATGTTGGTGTGTACGCAGAGCTGAGTGATCAGGTGACATTTATAGTTTCAGCGAATCTATTAAGTGAAGAGTATCTTTATTGTGAAAAGCATTGAAATACATTAAAATAAGCACATGTAGAACGATAACACTGGTCAATAAGTATTTTTCATCAAGTATATGTGAAGGTGTGCTTAGTGTAATTTTTACTGCTTATTTCAAATATACAATTAGTTTTTTTTTGACATCACATACACTTTTCAAAATGAGAAAGTGTTTTGGGTTTAGTTCATGCATTATATAGAAATTCCAATTAATGACGTGTATGAATGTATTTCATTTAAATCATGGAAACATACGTTTAAAATAAACTACATCATTCATTGCTGCATAGTTCAAATGCAATTTTTCATCATCGTAATTTAACCAATCAAAATTTGTCTTGTGAAATAGGTATTTCAACATCTCAAATTGTCCAGTCATCACTGATCTGATGAAATATTTCATCATCTCAAATTCAATACAAGTATAACAGTTTGTATCTATTTCCTTACTTGCTTTACAGTTTTAACAATGGCAAGACAGTCTAGAATTCGTCCTAGTGTGTTTTGAAATGTCTGTGGACAATTTATTGTGAAATCTCAAAAACATACAATAACACCAGAGACGAAGAAGATTTATAAGCTATACTTTGACTGTCCTCTTGGAAATCAGGACAAGTAATAGGCATCACATTTTATCTGCTCAGCTTGTCCAAGTTAACGATTTCAAATATAAAAATATGTAAATATTTGCATGTATCTACTGCAAAATTCATACATGCTACATACACATGGAGTGAACTTTTGAAATGAGCATGAAAAATTAGTCTAAAAATGTTGGTTTGCATTCATATGTATAATACATTTAATTTTGATGACAAGTGTAATACAATATCGTTTAGTAGATTTATGGATGAAATTCCCCAACCAGAGACACGTGTAAAAGAAATATTTAAACCAGAAAAGATAAAAGGAATGTATACACACGCACACACACACACGTACGAGCGCGCACAAACACAAACACAAGCACACACTGACACAAAGACATACACACACACGCACGCACACACACTCGCACACACACACACATGCACACTCACACTCAAACATACGCACACATATGTGTATGTATGAATATATATAGTTGAATATGCACTGTAAGTTCATTAGATGGTTTATTTTTACAGGCTTAAACAGTTTTACAGGTTTTTCTTATTTTCAAAAGTTAAGCCACAACTACCATGCTTGTGATTGGAGTTCGAACTTTCTTTTGGTGTTCTGGTTCAAATTAGTATCTGTTTAGGACACATTGGTATTGGCAGACGATGATGACATGATTAGGCTCGGAAATGTTTTTAAGTTTCCTGCTACGTCCTTACATTAATGTCATGTGATAATGTAATATTATTTGTATCACTTCCAGAACAATACCTCTGCGTGTCCAATAAATGTCTAATATCTAGAAGCTATCATATAGTTGATTCATACATGGTTACTCGCTCTCTCCATCCCTCTCTCTTTATATATATATATATATATATGTGTGTGTGTGTGTGTGTGTGTGTATAAAGAGAAAGAGAGAGCATAAGACGCAGAATGACAGATAGATAGATATCCACCTTGAAATTTGTATAGCACGCTTATCTAATATGCATCTATGCAGGTTACCGATATTTTATGCATCAAACTCTATGTGGCTTAGCTTCCTCCACGACACTAGTGATAGTTTATAGATGAACAATTGTGTCATATTCATTATAGACACGTCAATGTGCAAACGTAGGAAAACACATCATGCACACTCAAGCATATAAAAGCACATAAATGTATGTATGTTATGTAAGTATGTGTATGTGTGTGTATGTATGCATGTACGAATCCAGTTTATTTATCGCCCACAAAAAAGGCTATGTTGACCTTGACAGAGAACTGAGAGTGAATAGATTAAGAGAATACAGCGTTCTTGAGTGCCAGTTCGCTAACTATCTCTTTTTTATCACTTTCCATCTCTTTCTCTCTTTCTTTCTCCCCTCTCTAGTAATACTCAGATGCTTATACACAAACTTACACAGACACACACAATACTACTATCTGGTGTGAAATTATTTATTATTCAAAATAGAGTCTGTATGAAATGCTATTTGAAGTTTCTAGTTCTCGATCATCAGGTGACCTGAAGTTCGAGTAGCGCCTCAAAGCTAATGCATAATACAATATATCTACCGCAACTACAATTTGCTATACATTGGTGCTAATATAGCTCTTACCATTCGTTCATTAACTGCTTCAGCATTACTACTTCAATAAGCAACTAGCTAATGCAGTGAAACTGTCTCAAATAAGGATTGCTATTCAATCCAGTGGGCAGTAAAATTAATGTGTCGTTTTTATTGCAGTCTATTTTAATTTGTCGTTCTCTCACACGCGTTTCTTCTCTTTCTTATAAATACGAAGTATCAATACATATTTGTGTGTGCGTGTAAATTATATATGTGCCCGTATATATACATACACACACACACACACACACACACACACACACACACACACACACACACACACACACACACATATATATATATATATATATATATATATATATATATATATGTATATATATATATATATATATATATATATATATATACATATATATATCAGCACCTTCACCCTTATTCGTTCATTCCACTGTTCGTTCTTTCGTTCCCCCTCGCTCACATTTCCTTGCCTTCTCTTCTTGCTCACTTTCCCTCCATTTTTCACTTCACTGTGTCCCTGTCATTTTTTCTCGCCCCTCCTTAATTCTTTTGTCCCTCTACCTCTACCACACTCTCTTTTCTTCCAGCGTGACCGGTGTTCGGCGAAGCCTGATCTTTCTTTCTTGGGCGGCCGTTGTGGAACATCGTTATTCTTCGCAGTGCCTGTGAAATCTTGTATCCCTGCCGTAAGGCTTTATTTTCACACCCGCCAGCTTAATTTAATTCGTACTTACTCAAAAGACATCTGTTCTTATGTCCTGTTATTATTTTTATTGTATTTGTTTAACATTGTTTGTTTCTTTCCGTCCTTGTTATAGAATACATTCGCTGCTTTCTTCCAATGAATCTAATGCTCTTAACTTGGTTTTTCCTTGGGGCTGGCCAGATTGGCGCAATATCGAGAATAACGAGGCGAAATTGCAAGGATAATGTGGATCTCGACTGAGGAAAGAAAACTCCGAATAACCTGTTCTTGTTTTCTTTGTATCGTCTATCTGGATGTTTTGTCCCTTTCTTGTATCACAAAACTGGCTGTTTTGCGTTCTTGTCCTGCTCTGTATCATATATATATATATATATATATATATATATATATATATATATATATATATATATACCACGGTGGTGCATCAGCATGGCCGCAGCTCTAAGCTGAAACTTTAAAAAGAAAAAAAAAAAAAGAAAAAAAAATACAAATTATATGTAATATAATTTTAATCTTCGGATTTTTTTAAATATGCTAGACCACTGGTTTTAATTGATTAACATCAATTTCTACCCTTATTATTAAATTTTATATATATATACATATATATATCGTCTACCTTGCGGTCTTGTCCCATTCTGTATTATATATACATATATATATATATACATATTTCATTTCATTTTATTTCATTTTATCTAGTTTCAGCTCATGAGCTGTGGCCATGCTGGGGCACCGCCATTTGGTGTTGCTACACAATTTTACTTCACGAATTTTACTTCAAGAATTGACATTTTGTGCATGAGTGAGTTTGATGCAGCGACTCTCATCTGCCCCTCCTGCCGTGAAGTTGGTTCATCTGGGACACCTGACAGGAAGAGGTCCAGCCTCGTCTTGAAGACACCTACATCCACCGCATGCAGGTCTCTCAGGTCCTTCGGGAGAATATTGAAGAGCTGTGGACCTTTGAAGCCCAGGCTATTGCAGTATCTTGTCCTACATCTTGATGGCAAATTTGGAGTCCTTGGCACTATGCAATGGCGTCCAGTTCTTTTATTTGTGTAACTTTCTATGCCAAAGTTTGGGACAATTCCTTCGAGGATCTTTCAGATGTATATTATGGCATATCTTTCTCGTCTACGCTCTAAGGAATAGAGTCTTAATCTCTTGAGTCTTTCCCAATAGCTTATATGCTGCATAGAGGTTATCTTCTTCGTGTAACTTCGTTGGATTGCCTCAAGTTCTGAGATTAATTTGACACTGGTTGGTGACCATAGCTGAGAGCAATAGTCAAAGTGGCTTAGAACTAGTGTCTTCCAGAGCACCATCGTGGTTTCCTGATTTCTTGTTCTAAAAGTCCTTGAAATCCATCCGGTCAGTCGCCTGCATTTAATTGACAATTTAGCAACATGAACATGAAAGGATGCATTATTACTCATGTAAATGCCCAGGTCTCGAACTATCTCTGCCTCTGGGATTGCAGTCCCTCCAGGTCCAGTGTATTTAATGGGTTCTGCATTTAGTCTTGCATGCTGATAGCATAAGGCTTGAAACTTTTCAGCACTAAACTGCATGTTATGTATATTTCATCCAGCTCACATTGCAGGTGCGTAGTGTCTTCAGGGTTCTGTATTACCTGTGAGACTTTTGTGTCATCTGCATAACTTGTGACCGTGGCTCTCTGTGTGGCTGAGGGCATGTCTGAGAGGGCCAAATAGTGAGCGGTGTTCCGCAAGGCACTGTTTTGGGGCCACTACTGTTCATACAGTAGTGGTCTCAAAACAGTGCCTTGCGGAACACCGCTCTCTATTTGTGTGTCATTGGAGGTGGCCGCATTGGCTACTACCACCTGACTTCTATCCTTCAGAAAGTCATGAAGCCATTCTCCCAATTTTCCAACTAAGCCGAGATCACGCAGTTTGTGACATATCATTCTATGATCGACTTTATCAAAGGTCTTTGCAAAGTCGAGATATATCACTTCCCCATTTGAGTGGTTAAGTAGCTGTTTCAGCACCCAGTCATAGTGTTGTAAGAGCTGAGTCAGGCAGCTTCTTCCTGGTCGGAAACCATGCTGGGTGTCAGACAGCAAGTCATTTTCTTCAAGGAAGGCGATTAGTTTTCTTCTAACTATTCGTTCCATGACCTTGCTGATGTGTGAGGTGAGAGGGATAGGTCTGTAGTTCTTGGCCTCCGCTCTCCTACCTCCTTTATGAATAGGGCATATTTTCCCCTCCTTCAGTTTTTTTGGGAGTTTGCCAGATGCAAGGAAGCTCTGAAAGAGGGACTGCAGTGGTCTTGCTAGGACTCGTTTACATACCTTTAGAAGGATTGCTGGGAATCCACCAGGGCCAGTAGCTGAGTTTGGGTTCAATTCATTTATAGCCCTTATTACATCGTCTTCCTTTATATCGATGTAATCAGTCATCATTGCCTCTGCTTTTATATCTGCAGTGGTAAAAAAGTCAGTTGGATTGCTGACTTGAAAGCGCCCTAGGGGTGGAGTGAAAACACTTTTGAATTGTTCATTTAGTATTTCACTTATCCTCCTTGGGTTTCCTGTTAGTGCACCATCTTTTTCAAGGAGTGGCCCTATCCTGCAGTGCACTGAAACTGTTTCTTTGGCAAACTTGTAGAAAGCTCTGGGGTTAGATTTTATATTGTCTATAGCCCAGGCTTCTTTGTCTGCTCTTTCTTTTTCGTGGGAGAGTTGCAGATTTTTTTAAATCTCCAGCAGTTTTATTTTCAGGCGGGACTTTTCACTGCTTTCAATTTGTTTGCTTAGGCGATTTGAAACTTTTGTACGCCGTCTCATAAGAATTTTCCTCTCCCTGGGGTTTTTGTTCTTGTCCCATTCTGTATATATATATATATATATATATATATATATATATATATATATATATATATATATATATATATATATATATATATATATATATATATATATATATATATATATATATATATATATATATATATATATATATATATATATATAACTCTGATTTATTTTGTTTATTTTGGCGAAATGTGCAAAGGCTCTGAAATGAAGTGAGAATGAGAAAACGAGTGAAAGTATATACAAATACGTTCAAGCATAAATGCAAACACACGGTGAAGAGAAGCAAAGAATAGTGGAAATGTCAAAAACCTTAATTTCACGCAAAACAAAAACATATTTAGAGCAATAGCAAATCAGTTGTGTGACTGGAGAAAATATCAGGTCATCCCATATGTTCTGTCCGATTTTAACCTTTTTAAAATTGAATGAAATTTAATAGTATTTTAGAAGGTTTAATGGAATTAAAAATTATTTTTATGCATTTGTGTACATTTAAACTAATCAAATATTATTTTACAGAATAATAGAATTAAATTTTCTTTCATTAAAACCCTTTCTAATATGGAAGTATCCAAACAGCATTTAAGGCACATAATGCTTTGAGTACAAAAAAAGAAACCCTGCAGCCGAATCGACTCGAAACATACACTCAGTTTATGGCAAAGAATGCTTGAATGAAAGAACTTGCCGAAGATGATTTTCAAATTGAGAAGTGGAGATTTCAGCCTTGAAGATGAAGATCAAACAGGACATCCAGTTGAGTTTGATTATAAGCTCCTTGAGGCATTATTTGAAAAGAAATCATGCATTATCACTTGAAGAATTGGCAATAAAGCTTAGTTCAAAATATACAACTGTTCATGGTCATCTTGAACAACTTGGAAAGGTTCCTAAACTTGGAAAATGGGTGCCTCATGAATTGTCCGAAAGCAACCACAAATCCCGTGTTGACATCTGCTCTTCTCTTCATTCTCGCGAACTCATTGCACCCTTTTTGGATAGACTGGTGACGAAAAATGGATCTTCTATCGAAATGTTAAACGTCGTAAACAGTGACTTGGTTAAAGGGAAAAAAGCTCAACCACAACCGAGAACGGAACTTCATAGAAAAAGGTTCTTCTCTCTATCTGGTTGGATTGCAAAGGAGTAATTCACTTCGAATTGTTACCATCTAATGCAAAAATCAATGTTCAAGTCAGTAATTAGAGTGTTTCAACCAAGCTTTGAGGAATAAAAGACCCGCTTTAGTGAATCGAAAATGAGTGATGTCTCGTCAGGACAATGCTCGATCCCCACACTGCAAAGATCACATCACAGAAGTTCGAAGAGCTTGGTTGAGAAAAAAATTCCTCATCCTCCTTATTCTCCCGACCTTGCTCCTTCAGACAACCATTTTTTTCGTAGTTTACAGAATTATTTGGGGGACATAATTTCCACAAGCCAGGAGGAGGTCAAAACTGACATTTCAGAGTTCTTCGCTTTGAAACTAAAAGAGTTTTACATTTATGGGATCAAAAAGCTTGTAAATAGGAGGAAGGAAGTCATAGATAATCAGGGAAAGTACAGTAATGATTAAATTTCAATTGAACATAACATTTGATCACTTGTTTTCTTTATTTGAAATTTCGACAGAACTTATGGGATGACCTGACATACGCAGTATAAAAGGAAAAAAACGACCATTACATAAATGGGTCAATGTTGAAAAAAAATACTCGATGTAACGAACTGTTGTTAAAAGACTATTCAGCAGTATAAATCCCATGTAATGAGTTATTTTTTTTTAACGAATCTTTACGTTAATAATATAAAGTGGAGAGAATGTTGATTCTTAATTAGATCCACATTATCTGTGCACTGCGGGGGAGCTTGTTTGCTGATGCAGCTTTCTTTCCTTTTTTTTTTTATATAAACTTACACTATACTAATGGCTTTTAATTTGGGCTGTAGAGTACTAGACTTTCGATTTTTGCAGTTAATATGAAGGAATAGATGGCTAAGTAAATAGAGCAAATTACTAAATAACTCCTCGCGTGATATAAATTCGCAGTTCAAATCACACATACTCTCGCTTTTCTTTGTCTTGATAAAACTCTTTTAAAGGCAATTTATCATTACGATTTTTATGTAAATGATGTTTAGTTGGTTTTGTAGATAACTTTTACAAATTCTTCAAACCTATATCGTTTCCATCTCATTTATGCTATTGTTCACTCGGTAGAAGTGTTCAAATATGCTGATAAATTTTAGAATTGGGTATTAATCATGCAATATCCAAGTGCATTTGCAATTGCAAAGTGAAGTGCGCTTTCTTTAGCAATCATATAACCCTTAGTTTTAACGATCACCACCTTATTTTCTACGCACGCATCTAGTGCAGAGGAATGCATACAACTTTCATTCAGCTATATGCGAATCGCTTTATATGTGTAATAAATAAAGCAACTTTATAATTGTACATAGCATGGACAGAAGAGTAACAGTTCATAAAGCTGTCAATGAATTAAGACTTAAATGCTATCAATTTAAAAATCAAAATTAGTCATCACCGTTCGAAGTAACTGTTGATGATATATTTCTGAAAAATACATTCCATAGCATTCAGAAAATGGATAATGTCCAATACTTTTTTTCTTGTTTTAGATCAGAATACCAAATTGTTTGGTAATGCAATTCTTCATTGTAAATGAGATAAGAGGAATAGATTGGGAAAAAAATGCGAGAAGTGATACTGAAGAAACTTGAGAATACAAGGGAAAAAATGGGGAAGTTGGTGGGAAAAAATGTAACCAAAGTGAGGAAAGAAAATGAAGGTTAGTGAAAGGTTTGCAAGTGGGGGAGAGATGGTGAAAAGGGAAATATATTCGGAAAAACAAACTGGAGAACGTATATATTATTAAGCAAGAGTATTTATGAACGTTTTTTGTTAAATTCTTTACGTAAATAATAAAAAAAGAATGCAGCTACCATTAAAGAGTAGATGAATACTGAAGTAAAGCGTTAAGACACAAGATGGAAAGGAAAGATGTCAATAAATGATTATAGTAGAAATGTAAAGAGAAAACCGATACAAATCAAAAATGAAAGAAATTTAAATTACGAAGCGGGGAGAATGTCAAATCAAAAGGCAAAGGTGTAGATATAAGGCGCAGGAATGAGACAACAGAAAGTAGAAGATACAACGTAGCGAGAATGGTAAAAGCTATATGATAAGAAGGCGTGGAAGGATGAAACAAGATGAAAAAAAATTCTAGCAGCGTTTGAAAGAATGTTGCTAACAACAACATTTATCTATGCGGTGCTGTATAATTTAACCACACGACTCCAACTCTTTTGAACTTTATTCATGCTAATCATTGTCTAAATAAACAATTTATATTTTCTTCTTTATTGTTGACATTTGCATGTGATCTTTATTCTTCTTAAGTATCATTCAATTGAAAGGAAAAACATGATGGTCATGATCCGAAACATATTAATGCGGATACATGTCTGATACTATATACTCTTTATTATAACGTTTCGTAGACAGCAAGAAATACACGATAAGGTACTTCATATAAGTGCTGTCATGCCTTGCTGATTCTATTATGTCTTTTAGTATATACATTTCATAAGATTAACTCAGCACATTATTTGAAAAGAAATATATACACAGTATTTGCTTTTGTTTTAATTCTTACTTCAGTTGAGTAAACACAAGACACAATATGGACAGTATTAAGGGTATAGGTATCGAGTGCTCAGTTAATACATTATTATCTGCCTCCACATAATAGCAGCTCACGAGAGTCAGTCACCAAAGATACTTCTGGCTGTGTAGTATTATTTAAACCACAATTTCCATAGACAGATGATTTGGGGTGCAATTTAACATTTCTATTTTCCGAATGCTCATATATTTCATAAGGTTATTTGAAAACAGAACTGGTTATTTCTCACCGCTTTGAAATGTCAAAGTCATAGATTGAATAAAATTGATTGCCTAAAAACAACTGTTCAACTCAAAAGGGAATAAGCTTTACGTTATACCAAACATATGCAAACATAGAAGTATATATATACGCCTATATGCAGAAATACAGCATTGACTACAGATTCTATTTTTCAGATAACAGAAGAATCCTCTAGGAACAATAAGTGAAAATAGCTGTTATATGAAACAAGGGATGTTTCTCAGTAGTAAAGGGATACTCCGTTAAGTAAAATTAAACGTAAATTATCTAGATGTAATTCCCAATTTAAAGTAACCGGAAGACACAAAGAGGATTTATCAAGCCAAATGATTCATGTTCGTGAATGCATCGTTAAAGATGAAATTCAATATAAATTTTTAGGCGACTACTCCAGATTTATTAATAAATTCACCTGTTTAATGGCATTGCACGTGATGTATAACAAAGGATCTTCTTACAAGATACTACTATCAAAATGTTTGGATAATATATTAATTAAGGATACCGATAGATTTAACTGAAGATTTATCTCTATCACTGTCCTCTATATGTTCGATTTGCAAACGAGTGAGAATTTAGATATAATTCATTTTTACGAATGCAAGTATTTATTTCGAGGGAGATACGCAACATTGGGTGTTTGCACTTTAATAACTGAATGACTTTCTCCACAACTGTATATAATTTATCATCGGATACAACGCATCAGTCACATGTATTATGTTCGAGGTAGTACTAAATGTCTCAAAAGTAACTATGATAGAAACTATGTCCTATATGTTAGACAACGCAATTTTTTTTTAAGTAGGTGAACTTATTAATAATTTCGCAGTAATTGACTACAA
>NC_142928.1:51325933-51335933 GCF_046866305.1 Octopus bimaculoides
GAGCTAAAAATAAATGTTGCAATCCGCTGCTAGTTAATGGATCGTGGTATTTTTTGTTTGTTTCATTTTTTTTGTTCTTGTGATGGTATTTCTCATACATATTCGCAGAAAACAATATGTGTAGAAATATATAGACAACAATACAACTCACAGGAATGATTAGATAAATAAACATCAATGCATAAACACATTGTAAAAATCATACATTATATGTATATGCATACATACATACATCCATATATATATATATATATATATATATATATATATATATATATATATATATATATATATATATATATATATATATATATATATATATATATATATATATATATATATATATATACATATATATGGATATATACGTATGTCTATATATATAAGCATGCATATATATATATATATACATATACTTAAATATATATATATACATATATATATATACATATACTTACATATATATATATATATATACACAACTCTATATATGGGGAGACATAGATAGTTATACACATATTTATATATTCACATATTCAGATCTATCCCTGTATGTATTTTCATATACGGATATAACTATGCGTAAAGATGTACTTTCACATAAAACTAATGTAAAATATCAGACAATTTGGCACTTTTCAGCAACTAACAGAAAATAATTGCTCTAAAGTCATGAAGGAAAGTGAAAATCTATGCATTTGGATTGAACATTGTCGTAAATATTTATCATTACTTGCCACGCTGAAAAAAGTATTTATTTGCTACGTTATAATGCAGCTTAATATACTGTCGATGGGTAAATTTACAAGTAGTGTTCGTGAGGATTTAATATCATTAGTGATAAGAGATAATATTGATGAATGTTTCATTATCCAACAAATATTAGAGTTAGTAAAAAGAGATAGAAAAACGTACAATCAACGAACGGAGCACATTTTCTACTTCCACTTGCTCGAGTCCCATGATATGGTGAAACCTCTGAGTAACTACTTGAATATGCTATAAATGCCACTAAATCAATATGTGTGTCTATGTGTCTTTGGGTGTGAGCGTTTCGATACACCCACGAGAAATTTCATTAGCTAAACCATGCGTTAGAGATAATTAATTATTATTCGCTGGAATACCAAGATACGCAAGAAACTCTGAGTAACTGCATGAATATTCTATAGCGTGGCCACAGTCAAACGACTGAAATAAATAGCAGAATAAAGTAATTACAGGCTAGTAATTGAATACGTGTGTATGTGTGCTTGCGTTGGATGTCCGATGCACAAGCCAGAGAAATTGTGAATCAAAACATGCATCAAAGACTATTAATTTATTTGAAACATAACATAAAATGAATTAAGGAATATCGGATAGGTTCTCATTAGAGTCCATTCTGCTGACAACACGTGAGAGTAGAATGAAAAACATTTTCCTTATCTTGGAAAGATTTGAATTTAGATTTTTAAATCACCGGAACTGTTATTTCATTTAAAAAAATCTACTTGATTCTACATATTCCTATATTTAAAAGCAACATTGAGATTTCTTGAGGTTAGTCTAGAAGTTCCATTCCTAAATAATGATCACATGATTATAGACATAGCTAAAAAGACGTATATATAAGCAAAATATTGTTGTATCTCCAAAAATATCAGACTTGATTCATTCAAAATAGTTTCGTCTTCTATTGACCACTCTCCAAATTTTTCATAGCCCTGGTACATGCATCTAGAACGCATTTTCTAAGGCAGTGTGCCGTACTGTAGCAAATTTTCTGCGCTGGAATCAAAGACATTTTAGAGTGCGTTTCAAATTTTGAAACTCAAATGAGAGCGTCCACAATGTCAACCTGGGATTGAATGGCGGCTGCAGTATAAATGTCGTCACTTCACTTGTAATAAAGTACAGATAAGGCGTAACATGCAGGCAAGTGTCTTGTTTTATCTGCTCGTATCCTTTGCATCTTACTTCACACTTTCTCTGACATGCTTTAAATCTTGCAAGCAAAATAATTTAACGGTCGCCTGATTTCTTGGAATAAATTTATGAGAAATAACATCCTTCAAATAAAAAAATAAATTATCACTTTCAGGTTTGAGCAACTCTGATGCTTTTTTCTTTACTCTCTCCGATCCCCTCTCTCTCTCTCTCTCTCTCTCTCTCTCTCTCTCTCTCTCTCTCTCTCTCTCTCTCTCTCTTTGTTTCTCTCTCTCTCTCTGTCTCTATCTATCTCTATCTTTTTTTTTTTTCTTTTAGGCTTTTGAGAAATGAGACTTGCGATGTCTGCAATTTTATTCTACAACGTCGTTGTACACTAACATTGTTTCCCATTGTATCCTTTTCCAGAAAGTCTTCATCAGCATTTGAACAAAATCTTATTAAATTTGAATTGTAAATAACCCACATAGCACTACATATGACTCGAACAATCTTCTCCATCGGCTTACTGCAACAAAAATGTTTCTGCAAGTGTTTTACACAATTTCAAACAGAAATTCATAAAAGGGTTTGCATTTCAAAATTGTTCATATTTGAATTTGCCATCCACTACCAAAAGCAATTGATATACGTTTGCTTGAGGTTGTTGCTTGACAGCTCACTGACACGGCCTGATTCGACTTTGAGATCGAATAGCAGCATCACTCATACACAGCACAAAAATAGAGAGCTCGCTACGCTGACTGCCAGGTTTGCGATTCAAAACTTAGTTTTAGCATAGACGTCGTTTGTACATATGTACATTTGGATATGCTTATATACTGGAGTGATTATATACAGATGCATGTACGACAAATTATGCTACAACTCAAGTAGTTCTCAATGTATTCTGCTTGTAAAACTAATACATTTGAGTAGCTGTTGTAAATATGGGTGTTTAAGGAAACGTAGAATAGTGACGACGATCAGATAGAATTCTAAATCGTTCGGCTGGTACACTAACTTCCTATTGCATCTATAAATAGTAGCAATGGAAGAATAAATTCATACTTGAAAATAATTTAACTTTTGAAAGTTAATAATGCAGTTCTTCTCCTGGAACTCTAAAGTACTTTGTACTAATATATGTGAATCACTGTCTGAGTTTATGTGAGTATGAATGCAGAAACAATTTATATGATTATGTCGATGCGTTTCTTTATTTGATAATAGAAAAAGATATAATTCATATAAAACTATCAATATTTTGACAGCTTTCAGATAAGGAAAACATAACAGTGGGACAATGTATGTCTTGAAATGGAACAGAATAAATCTATTTTGTAAATTTTAACTATTTATATCTATAATTCGCAAGGTTTTATAACTTTCTTCCTCATCTACCAATTTTTAATTAATTGTTTTTTCTTTATTTTTGAGTAAATGTCTATACATATGTACATATCACTTATCGAATTGTTATGATGTGCGAATGTCAGTGAATAATTGTATGTGTACTTAAATGCAAAGATGCAATAAAGTATATATTCAGTAAGTATGCTTAGAATGATAGTTGTTTGTATTTAACAATGTAGGAAGCCATATAGCAAGCAACGAAACAATTTATAAGTGAGCTGAGAGACATAAATTATTAGATGTTCTATAATTTTCTTGCTCAGATTTTATATTATCTTCATTTACATCGCTCGTGTGTAATATTACTGCAAGTTTAATATAAGACATAACCATTCATCTATAAAGTGTAATTTAAACTTAATCCTTTCTCAGCCGTAGATATTAAACAGGAACACTTATTTTTTTAAAAATCAATTTATCATTTGCTTATGTAGATTTAATTACGATCCCTGACGCTCAAGTTATCGATTTCATCCAGGTGAACAAAAACTGAAATTTATAGAAGAAAATTAGAACTGAGAAGCATTGCTGATTTTGTGAGAAAACATTACTGAAGCAGGAAAAGGATGTCATTATATATTCAAATAAAGACTAGTTGTCGTTACAGATAGCCGAAGAGATATATGTGCAATACAATATTTGCATTATATTCTTATACTAACATTAGCTTTATATTTCTCAGTTCAATGGACTGGTGTGCTTCATGCATTCGTTTCAGTAGAATTATGGTTTCAGGGAGTGTTCAACTGGCACGCGTGTTTGCCGCCCTACACCATATTTTAGTGGGGTTTATAGGAAAAAGAGTGATGGCATTAGATGTTAAGATATAACATTCTACGTAGCATCTAATTAAGAAATATGAATGCAGGGTCAATAGATTCCAAGTACTCTCAAACGACACATTTTTGTACCATGTTACAATAAAACTTGCTATGTTTAGTCACTGATAAGAATTGACCAGTTTTTGTGTCGGAGAGAATGATAATGTGTAGTTTCTCTGTTTACTGGTACATGAAGCGTTCACTCAAAGTTGGATAAACCTTCGTGTAATGAAGCATGGAATGGAAAGTTATGCAATCTAATTTTTCGTTAGTCTTTAATTTATGATAAGATTTTAGTAAATTGTATTGCTGGTGCAGGAGAGGTAAGTAAATCAAGTATCGATTACGCTGAATTGTCACGTTGTGCATCCGAAAAGTTTGTCGTCATATCAAAAATATTTTGATTCTTGACTATAGAACTAAGTATTATCTGATATGATGTTCCTCGAGACATTATCGATTTAACTAACATAAAAAAATATTAGTAAGAATTTTCAAATAATAGCTTTTAATAATTTACAAGTACAGGTCAATTGAGAAGCAGACAGTCAAGTGGATTTCATATTATCACAAGAGTGTGTGATAAACTCGGGGTATTACTCATTTTTTTTGTACATAAATACATGTGTAGATGGAAAAATACGTGCCTGAAAATAAGCGCATTTTGTCTGTGCCTGATTATAATACACACATACACACTGTATATAAATATGTGTGTGCGTTTACATACGTATATATATATATATATATATATGTGTGTGTGTGTGTGTGTGTGTGTGTGTGTGTGTGTGTATCTATCTATCTATTTATATATATATATATATATATATATATATATATTTGTGTCAGAGGTTGAGAAACCATCTAAGGGATAGTACCTATCTAATATACTGCTGGTAGTTTACACAATTATTCATAGTCAAGTGATAGTTATTGCAAGGCAATCTCGCAATTGAGTATTATATATGGCCGCGGATGAAAGAGTTATTTACCCCTGATTTATACGGCAAATAAAAAAACGGAGAGGATTTAAAATCGACAGACATCAGCCAGTAAACATTCAAGTATGTCAATTTATTCAATTCTATTGGATGAATACGCACACATGTATGAGTGATACAGATTATCGAGTGGTAAAATCTGGTAACTGCATAGACAAGGGTGAGAATACATATAAGTACAAGTATATAGAAACAAATGAGCAAATGAGCAAAAATATAAATGGATTTGCTGGCACTACTAGTTCCTTACGACCGTTTCTACCAAGAGGCAACAAAATCTTCCAGGCTATCTCCATCACTCCAATGTTATGCAGGGATGAACAGACAAGGCTTGAATAATGCATTTGCCCCTAGGTTTCTTCAAAGGGTCTAAGTAGTTGGGGGAGGGATAACACATATAAAAGTCACTTAAGAATGGATAAAGTGTGCTTATCCTTTTAAATATAATAGATTAAGAATAAGATTAAGAGCAGAAACAAGAATACAAGTGAAATACAGCAGAGTACAACAACGTGGGCATAGCAAGGGGAAATAAGCTACAGACTTCTCGTAATGTATTTATAAAATCCATGGTATTACATCCAGTTGTGTGTAGGTGAATATAGTCATTTTCGGGAGGAATTTTTTCAGGAGGGATAATTTTAGGCAGTAGTTCACATTGTGTTTACATAGAACTTTAGTGGTGGGTTTGATGTTATGGGCCATATTACAGGGGTGAAAGTTTATATGTAAAATGCCAGTTAGTAGGTGAAGCGTTGCAGAGGGTATGACAACTTATAATGAAGCCATCGTGGGAAATTTAGTACATGAGTGTACTAAATGAGAGAAAATTAGGTGAGGTTAAGATGTGATGTTAGTGTTCGTTACTTTTTTGCCGATCAACTAATGTTGAAACCTCTATGTGAGTTGGGGGTGGGGTGATGGTCAGTCCTACAACCCAATTGGTCAGCTCTTTGAAAACAATGGCGTGGTTCTGGTTCGTTGTTGGCTATGAATTAAATCAATGGCCAGGAGGACAAGTAAGCGAACAAAATAAATCAAATAAAACAAGTAAAACAACTAAACTAAAACAATGGGACAAAAATCATGTAGAACAAAATAAGAATATAAGCATAAAAATAAGTAAATTAATTAATAAACAACTGTAGATACTTACGTGCGAATGTAAATAACAATAACAGTAATAACAATACAATCGTAACAACGGTAATGACGACAACAATAATAATATAGGAGTGTTTCGGGCAAAATTTGCCTGAGGAATTCTAACGGTGGAGTTGTTAGTGAATGCAGATAGTGTCTTCTATTAGTATATCTTGGGTAACGTATCTAATTAGCGATTTTTTTGTAAGCAAATAAACAAAAATAAATAACCAAAAACGTAGGGATAAGAAACAGATCAGATAAGATAAAATAATTTTATATATATAAGAGTATGTATGAGTACGGTTTTAAACATCAATAAATAATAAGAACAACGTCAGCAGTAATATAAGGGTGTTCTTCTTACTTTTATTTTAGGGGGCTATCTATCGAAGGGGTGACTAATACGAGAGGTTAATACGAGGGGATAGTGTTTTTCCTTATAATAATATCTAGAGTGTATGTTTAATCAGCGAGTATTTTAGTAAGATAGGAGGTGGGTTGGAAATCTCTAGGATGACGAAAGTCGAATGAAGAATTCATAAACAAGGACAAGAAAGAACCAGAATGGACAAGTGCTAATTGTTTGCATGGCCGTTGGATATCTAGATGTTGTGCTTACCTGTAGATATTCAGTACTGAAATGTATACTAGTATGATATAGAATATTAAATATTCAAGGACAATGCATTAGAGTACTAATTACGAGTTTTTGTAAGTGGGTGCGAAATGAAAATGTTGACATGGATGTGTATACGTTGGGAACGTATACACATCCACGTAAAGGTGTTATTTGGGTATAATTGAAGGAGGGTAACCCGTGTATTTTAATTAATTTAATATATTTAATAGTATAATACTGCTCTATTTTGGTTGTAGGGAAGAGGTTATATCCATTCTAGATACAATTAGTGAGTGTTCGTGTTTAGATACAGGTATACACATGGGAGTGTAAGCATCTATGGGTTTCGATGTGTCAGGTAGTTGAACTATAATATATTATTTGACGGTTCATAAGGGTGGTTTATATCTATAGTTATAGGTGGGGGTAATATTGGCTATAGTGGGAGTAATATGTTACACCGTTATGGTTAGTGCTTGGGGGTATTTAAATTACATAGTGCTGGTAAGTACGAATATCTAGTCACACGTGTGTTTTCTGAAAAGTTCTTAAATGAAAGGTTCTTAGATTAAGTGTTTAAGTTAGGTTTATGTAGGCTATTGCTAATAGGAGTATGGAGTAACATACCAGTGGTAGACTAGGGTAGTGGGGTATCTATATCTATACCTGTCTATATTCACGCTCAAACAAACATACATACACCTAGACACACATACGCCCGTACCCCTATGCGGATATACATTCACACCTATATACATGTGTAAACATAACTATATACACGCATATCCATACTTATGGTTACATGTGTGTGTATACATACAAAAACATGCATTCCTGCATATCATCACATATATATAACCCCCATATACACACACCCACATGCGCATACTTACATGCACAAATACCTATATATATATATATATATATATATATATATATATATATATATATATATATATATATATATATATATATATATATATATATATATATATATATATATATATATATATATATATATATATATATACATATATATATATATATACATATATGTATCTATATATATATATATATATATATATATATATACACCTACACACATACGACTACATACACTCACCTCTGTTATCCATACCCATTTGAGAAGTTAATCGCAAACTAGTTAGGTGGGGAAGGACAAGAGCATTCAGAGCACTGGGGAGTTTTGGCTAACATCATTTGGTGCAAATATACGGGAAGGCATTAAGAAAACGAATATTGTTATTATTGGGAGGAGTGCTAGTACTAGTGGGGGTTAAAATAACTGGTATTAATGGTATTTAAAGGTGTGCTTAGCCTTCTATATATATATATATATATATATATATATATATATATATATATATATACATAAATACATATATTCATATATACAATTATAAATAAGGGCAAAAGAAAAAAATTCTATGCCAATATTCTGAGAAATAGACTTTATATCGTCAATCACCACACACACTATTTTTCACTATAAGTATACAGCGTGTTGAAAACGAGGAAAGCAAGCTAACAGAAATTATTTTTACTGTGTTTTCCGCTATGAAGGAAAAATACTTTATGGATTAATCCAGAAATCGGTCCGATTCAGTGATAACGAATTTTTTTTTTTTTTAATTTCTGTTAGCCTGCTTTCCTGGGTTTCAACAGGTTCTGTATTTATAAGGGAAAATATTGTATGTGGTGATTGACGATATAAATCTATTTCTCAGCATATTGACATAGAATTTATTTTCTTTTGCCCTTATGTATAATTGTTTATAATTTTCACCTGTAAAGGTATTTTAATATACTGGCCACTGAAAAAGATTTTTATCCTATGTCAGAAATATATATATATATATATATATATATATATATATATATATATATATATATATATATATATATATATATATATATATATATATATATATATATTAATAAACGAAAATGGAAATTAGGAAAGCTTGCAGCAATGTAGAGGTAAGCTAAAAAAAAGTCCTATGTTTCAGCCGCAAAGTCTTATCTACAGAATGATAGTTACAGAAATGTTTGTCTATATACATCTTTCCATTTGGATAGATGAATGAGCAGTGATCCAGTTTTAGTCTGGTGGCCATACTAACAGCAGCTTCTCCCTAAATGATGGTATTGGTAGTACCGTAGTGTTTACAATGGTGATGACAGTTGTTGCCTACATTGACCTTGTCGACGTGCTACGTGTCACTAGTCGGTGATATCTTTGGTGATATATGTCCTTGTATTCATCGTACACAAGTTGGTGGCTACAGCATAAATCCTTATCGCGGCAGGCAGCGACTGTGGGGAACCTGGTTCAGCCAGGCTACAATACCAATCACTGTCGTATTGATGATGATGTGGGTGCTGGTGGAAACGATTTATGGGTGGTTGTTAATTATAAGAGCCACCGGCCCAACCGATCAGATATAGATCTTTGGTTTAAGACGGAGGGAAGCGAAGAGAAATACTGTATAGCATCTATCTGCTTGGTGGCGTTACCGCATTTGATGATGTGCTTTCGGAAAGAAGACACGTTGGTCTACACATGTTGCTTCAGTTGAATCTGAAACGTTCAGATCATACTCTTGATGTAGTAGTCGCAGCATTTGGAACAATGCATTTAGCATACTACGTATGTTCGCAGGTACTTTCACGTGTCGCATCGTGTTGCAGATAGGACAGTGCGCCAGTGTGTAGGTCTGCTTTCCTGTGTAAGGACGGTCTTGATTGGGCTAGCATGATGTCGAGGCCTTCCTTGCACATGGCCTTATGGTAGTCAAATGTGGTCCGCTCGTTGAAATGGGGAATCCTCAGGAAGTAGCACCTAAAGACCTGCTTATTTGGTTTATATTTGTGTAAGATGTTCGTCACGGAAGCTGGATCTCCGTTGATTCCAATCTTGACGAAGTGCAACCGCTGTGACACAGTTGGCGTTGTCGCTGCATCTGCTGCCTGTATACAGGTGATCTCATTTCGTATGTAGCTAGTTTGTCCTGACAGGGTGAGCTGATTTGTTAGGAACAATGAGGTCTGAGCAGGCTGCCTTTCGG
>NC_142928.1:51340933-51390933 GCF_046866305.1 Octopus bimaculoides
ACGGCACCGTATAATAAAGCCATTCGTACCGAAAGCATATATATATATATATATATATATATATATATATATATATATATATATATATATATAACGTTGACCACTAATATATATATATATATATATATATATATATATATAACGTTGACCACTAATATATATATATATATATATATATGCATGCTTACTATAGCCTCACGCTGACCAAAATCTTGAGTGGATTTCTTACTCGGAAACTGAAAGAAGACTGTCCTATATATGTGTGTGCCTGTGTCTTGTGTTTGTACCCCCACCATTGCTTGACAACTGATGTTGCTGTGTTTACATTCCCTTAACTTAGCGGTTTGGTAAAATACACTGACACAATGAGTACAACGCTTACAAAGAATAAATCCTGTGATTGATTTTTTTCGACCAACGGCGGTGCTCCACCATGGCCGCAGTCACATGACTGAAACAAGTAAAGCAATAAAAATCTATGCCATTTTAATCCCGAGCAAGACCGGGTATCTCTGCTAGTATATATATATATATATATATATATATATATATATATATATATATATACATATATATATATATATATATATATGTGTGTGTGTGTGTGTGTGTGTGTGTGTGTGTGTGTGAGTGTATACTTACACACAATGCTTATGTATTTATCAGCATACATACATAATGTATAGCTAAATAGGCGTCAAAAATATTTGCCCGTAGTATAATAATGCTTCTAAACATTGTCGTTCCTTACTACTGCTAAGTTTTATAATATAAACACAATGGAAAAATTAAGCACTGTATCGAGAAGTTGAAGTGTACTTACAGGAAACCACTCCAGCTGCCTTGATTCGGAGGCAGAATTAGAAACACTATTTTCATGATTTTAGAGAACTCACATGTGCTGTTTCAAGTGCTTGCCTTTAAAATGTTTTGTTTCCTAACATCCATTTCAAGTCGTAAATAACTTATATATTATAAGAATTCTCACTCTATCACTTAACATTGCTGAAACACTCCGTGTCAATGTATGTCTATAGAATGCAAAGAAAAACCTATTCAATTTGAAGGATTTATCACTCGCCTGTGAAAGAAAATTCTGTATTTATTAAAGCAAACTTGGAAGGCTGAGCTAATGCCACTCTGTTTTGAAATGCCATATCATATGATTTGTGTTGGTGTTGAAACTATGATGTATGTAAATCAATATACATAGTTGAAACAGCATAGGGGTAAAATAACGATATCTATATAATTTACAAATGTATACACAAATATGTGTACATTTATAATGTCTGTATATTATAAACGATAATTACACATCGATATTCTAATCTTTGTTAAATACTTGTGGTATCAAGAACAGATTTGTGCAACAGTGGTCGAGCTCACTATGAATGGTAGTAAACTAACTGCATATGACACATTCAAACATAAAACACTGGATTAAATTTGTAACAAAACGCATAGCCTTCCTAACCAAAATGAGCAGTTGTGCAATGTCTAAGCAGTTGGCTCGTTTTGTTAGGAATCAGAGTGCAGATGATTAGACCAAAATCAGTGTTATACTGAATTCTTTTTGTGACCAAGTTACAGATAATGTAACAGCATCCCACAGAACTTGTCATTTTTGGTAGGCTAACAAGAATTTAACAGGCACCCGTTACCTACATCAATATACCATTTGATTACACGTGGAAATTAGTTCGAATGTATGTCTCATTCCAATTATTTTCTTACTGCTTCAGGCAAAATTCACAACACGTCATTCTAACAAATGGTATAATACATAAGGGATGGATGGGATTCCCTTTTGTTATTACAGCTGAAAATTAGAAAAAAATTTACATTGCAAAAGCATTGATAGATTACAAGATAATGTTACGTGGCAAATAGAAATTGAGGGTGAGGAGAGCAATGTAAGTGAAAATTGATTGCCAGTGATATTAATTTAGTTTAATAATATGCTGTAGGGGATGATATTGACTAAATTAAATCAAAATTTGACAAAATGTTCTACTTTTCTTACTTTTTACATGTAGTAATAGCAAAAATGTGTATCGTGTATATAAATTATCATTCAGCAATTTAAATTTCAAAAGAAGTACCGCAGAATATACATGGTGGGAGTGCACGCGCATTTTACTCGAGAAACAGGTGCATACACACACACACACACACACACACACACACACACACACACACACACACACACACACACACACACGTATACGTGCTTGTGCATGCATGTGGATATGTATGAGTAGCTGTGTGTATAGAAGCACATATACACTCATACACACACACGCAAGACGAAAACACTTACTACTGAAAATACACGGTATAAAGGGAAGGGGTTTATCCATGCTTGCATCAGTTTCTTCATGACCTTCACAATTTTATTCATCGTTTATTTCTCGCACACACATATTTAATTTTCCCTATCTATGACGCATATTATTTTCTCTTAATACATTTTGACTACACTCTCCCATCTCTGTCTCTCTATCTTGCTCTCTCTCTCTCTTTCTCTCTCTCTCTCTCTCTCTCTCTCTCTCTCTCTCTCTCTCTCTCTCGTTCTCTCTCTTCTTTTCTTCAACAATCTTTCGATTTTTCATTTTTCACTTCTTTCACTCACTATCATATCACCTCATCTCACTTCTTGCTTCTCACACTGTCTTCCTTTTTTGTGTAATGTTCCTATTGATATCCACACCTTTATGTCAGTCTTTTGTCTCCTGTGTATGATCACGTATCCAGTATTTCTCTCTTCAGGTTGTACACACAGACGAAAATCTGTATATTTTTCTCCTGCGGAAATATTTTCCTTGTTTGTCTCTTCTATATGTCTCAAGACGCATTTCATTACACACTCACTCTGCTTTTTGTATTGCCTTTTGTCGCAGTTCTATGCATCTGTTTTTGTCGTAAGACTTTCCCAATTTCAGTCACAAGATTTGTGACATTTTATTTGTTCGGTTGAACCCTGGATACTTCCCAGAAGAACGATGCTGACATTTTTCAAGCACAGAACTCATAATTCTGAATAAAATGTTGGCTGATAACTAGATTTAGCTTTAATTTTTATACATATACATCTATGTATGTCATTATTCCGTTGTATTTCAAGCTTTCTTCCCAATAGAGAAAGTATTAGTTTCGGACCTAGATCCAAGGTTCCTATATTGGAATTTCAACATCAACAACAGGGTATTTTTGTTTATATGTATGTATGTATGTATATGTGCTGATTTGTGTGTGTTTTTTTTACGTATATATTTCCATGCATATAGTTGCATATCAAGACATGCTCATATATACTTAAATGATAAACTTATGAAATGTTCTACAGATTGTTTACAGTTCCAGTGATGGCTTGGATCTGTAGTTTTCGAATTAGCTTTCTCCTTTATGGTGTTGAAAATCATAATTCCTCAAGATTGGTATTTAGGCAGCGCGTTACATATCCCAGGGCCTCAATAATTACAGGTATAAATCTGAACTTTTTATATGGATAGAGTATCTGCAGATTTCCCAATAGTTCAGCGAAGATTTTCTCTTTTTCACTTATCTTTAGCTTTATGCTAACATCTGCTGGGCAGCTAATTTCCACAACTGTGCACAATTTCTTTTCTCTATCCCAAAATCATTATATCAGGTCTGTTGTGTTTACATTTTATTGAGGTCTTCACTAATACATTCCACCAGTACTCCTGCTTAACATGAGTTGCTATGGCGTCTACCATATTTTGGGTTCTTGTTTCTTTGTCCTCGGGATTATCCTTCCGACGGATTTCATTATAGAGTGTCCTAGCTACAACATTATGTCTTATCGGTTGATAATACCGTGAGGACATTTTCTGACAACTGCTTATGATGTGGTTGATATCTTCGGTGTTAACTCCACAAAGTCTGCATTGGTTGTCACATTTTACTGCTTTTCCGCATCTCTATCTCTTTTGTGCACCAGCAATTTGGTTGATATTTCTTGCAAAAGTATACCCTTCAAAGTGGGAGGTAGTACTCCAGCTATTGGTCTATGATAGACTGCTTTGATGATCAATACTACTTCCATCTCGTAGCTTTCTATTAACATGTCCATGCATAGTCTTCTGCTAATACAGGCTCATCTCTTCATCTGATGATACGTTGCGGTAGAATCGTGCGATTTAGGAATGTATTCTAGGTTACCATACAAGGAATGTTGCTCAAGGAGCTGCCTTCCAAGTCTTATGATGTTATCAGCTACATGTATGCAAATTTGGTCAAGGGATGCACTTCGGCACTTGGTGGTTAAAAAATGTTGCCGAAGGCATTTTTGTTCGATGTTAAGCCTCTTCCGCCTTGTTTTCGTTCTAGGTCGAGGCGTTTATGTTGAAATTATGTGTTTCTTTGTATTTTTCGGGTTTTCACATCAATAGCTCGGATCTCATCAAGCGTCCAGTCAAGCAGACCCAATATTGGTATGAGTATTGGCACCACAAACACATTATTCGCCACTGTTTTATTGAATGCAGAGGGTTCTGAGGTTCAAATTTCCTTTATTCGGCTGTAATATTCTTTAGTGACACATGTCTGTTACAGGTGCCATTGTAAGATAAGTTTTCATCCACCCCTAGATACCTGTAACCTTCCTCGTGCAATATAAGGGTAACAGTTAAATCATTGATGGAGATGTTGCTAGTCTGGTTTATAGCTTTCCCCTTTTTCAAAACGATATATCATTTATTCTGACCAAACTCCAACCTACACGCTTGGAGAATGTTGTAACTATGTCAAGGCTCTTTTTCATCTCATACATATTCTTTCCATAAAGTTTTAAGTCATCCACAGTGTGTAATTTTGGTATTTCTATTTCCTTGTGAGCGAGTGAGATATCCATCAGACTTCCTTAACATGAATGACAAGGGGTTTACAGAAAGTAATAACAGCACAGAGAGGTTGTCTCCTCGAAATATGCCTTTGCCATACTGTATTCTATCGGTGATATTTAACACTAATTGTATATTTAGAGTTTTTAAATCCTGATATGAAGTGTCATATTCTGAAATACCAAATAATCGTCAGACGAACAAAGAGTTGCTCAAAGCGAATAACGTAGCCCATCTTTTGAATTGATGACAAAGTCTTCAGAGACATATATCGTAATGACTTTGTAATTATCTCAGCTAATAGAGAAGATAATTTGAAACAGTTTATAGATACATGGATGTAACAACACCTGCACCATTTTAACATCAACATTCTCGTACAAAATACATTAAGAAGAAGAAGGAGGAGGACAAGAAAAGAACAAGAGCAAGTAGTAGTAGTAGTAGTAGTAGTAGTAGTAGTAGTAGTAGTAGTAGTAGTAGTAGTAGTAGTAGTAGTAGTATACATATAACATTCTGACGGGAGTCAGTTGGTCTTACTACTTGACTTCGGTCGATAAATATCAAACAATTGGTGAGTGGTTAGACGCTGGTGTAGAAATCTGACTCATCTAAGGCCAGACAGATTTCTTAGCCCTGGCAATAACCTATTTGAAAATAGGGTATCAGTAAATCCAGTAACCACAGAGAGGTCAGATTTATGTGAAGAGTCTGAAGACCGCTTTAACTCTGAATGGTAAACCGCATACAGATGTTGTGCCGAAAAAATACTGGTGCAGTGTAACCGTAAAATCAATATCATCATATGGTAAGTTTAAATATCAGCATAATCGGGGGGAATTCCGACCTTTTGGTCTTCTGCAACACAGCAAGTCTGGCCGATCGTCATTCAATTATCGTTGTGCAAAAAGCTAATTGCAAACATAAAATCAACAGGTTAAGCAATAGAATGTTCTCTAAAAATGGTCAAGCGTAGCGAGGATTAAGAAAAACAACAATGTATGCCAGGTGAAATGATGTGTTTGAATTTAAACACAGTGAGCAACAGTTGGAATACCAAACACAGTGGATCAGAAATATCAGTAACAAAAAATACTACTCTGACTTAGAAATTGGAGAAAAACAGAGACAGATTAAACTATAAGTATCAACACGTCAAAACCGGACTGATGCAGTCGCTCTCCTAAGAATCAGGAGAGCATGACCGTTATAGTTTGCGAGGAGAATAGAACGCCTGCATTTGTAACGTTGGCAAGTAGTTTACAGCAATGAAGAGAATGTAATGGGAATGGTGTTCTTCGAGAACAAATAGAAATTGTTGCAGTACTGGGAGAGTAATTAATGAAACAGGAAGGATATGGTATTAGTCACACTCAAGAGAGTTTATGGAATCAAGATATCAAGGTTAAGGAGAAACTAATAAAATTAAACAGCGTTGTTTATAACATTACCTGTGAATTCATTTAAGATATCAGCCCACTGATAACAGAATATTAGCAGGTACACATGTGGGGAATGTTGACTGTAATGACCGTAGCGTGACTATAAAAGAATTTTAGTTATAGAGAAATTATGAACACGAGAAAAGTAGTTTAGAGAATATCGGATCAACCCATAAATAATGCTGGTCTTCAATTGCATGAACTGAAAGTTGGAGAGGGACGGGATAAACTACTTGCAACAACTTGCTATAAAAGCAGGTAGTAATTTTTACTTGTCCTTATTCTTAATACAAGACCTGAAGAGTGCAGTTCAATTTTAACAGTTATCTCTTCAAAGCTATAATGGAAGTAACAAAGGAACATATTCGGCATATTTTGCTTTATATGTATAATGAAGGCAACAACTCAACGGAAATAAAAGAAGTATGAAAAACAGCATTATTTATGGGATGACAACAATACAATACAAGCGGAAGATCTGTAGCGTTCGACAAGGACGTCCTGCTAACTCAGGTTGAACAAAATCTCATGGTAACTGTTGAGAATCCAGCAGAGAAGCTGGCTAGGATTTGGTCATTCAAACATTCATCGACACCTGCGTGCTATCGGAATAGTCAGCCAATTGGGTTAATGGGTTCCTCACAGACTTTCAGGGTCTAATCGCCCGCAGAGAGTAAATGTATGCTCTTCTTTGCTGCCACGTCTCACGAATAAACCTTTTTTGGACCGAATAGTGACTGGTGCTGAGAAATGGGTTCTCTATAAACATGTCAAGCGTGGAAGACAGTGGATAGGGTTAACGAGAAACACCGGTGCCCGAAGCTAACGAAGGTCTTCACTGACGTAAGATGTTGCTATCTGTTTGGTGAGATTTGAAAGGTTTAGTTCACTTTGATCTTTTAAGCTCTAAACAAACGATAACAAAGGAGATCTACTGTGAGCAGCTTCAGCGGCTTAAGTCAGTGACAGAAGAAAAACGACCATCTTTGGTTTCAAGACGAAAGGTGTTCTATGAGGATAATATTCGCCACATACAGCGAGGATGATATTCCAAAGGCTGGAGCAGATTGAATGGGAAACGATGCCTCACCCAACATACTCGTCGGACATTGCCGCATCTCATTATAATTTATTCCGCAGTCTTCAAAATAATTTGGACGGTACATATATGAATTCTATAGACAAGGTCAGAACAGTACTGGAAGAGTATTTTTTGTCACGGACAAGTGAAGTTTAGAAGAGGGGCCTTGCAAGCCTACGGGGTAGATGGAAAAGCATTGTAGAAAATGCAGGAGATATATTTTAGATTAAAAAGAACTTTGTTGGTCTTAATTTTGAAAAATAAAGTAAGTATAAAAGACTGCATTATTTATGCGATGTCCTAATACAATACAAGCGGGAAAATAACTGGAAGAAAGATCAAGTAAATAAAGCAGGGAGTGGAGACAAAAGTTGCCAAAAAAATCAGAAAATAGAACTAACCAACAATATAATCAAAATCGCTTATTTTAATCAAAATAAAACGTTTATTTGATATTCGAGAAAGAAAAGAGAGAATTGATAAGATCGAATACTAAAGAAAGCAAGCTGTTTTGAGGCAGCAATTCGGTGAGAAATGGAAAATTACACAGAACTATTGAAGTGAGTGGAGAGAATGATTTTACCATCAAGACGGCAAGTATTCGAAAGCAGTTATTGATAGGTGGAAAATGGAAAATAGCATGACCAGACGATACCTATGGATACTACTGAAAATGGTTTACAATCCTCAAGAAAACTTCCAGAAACAAGCAAAAAAAAAGATTGTATCAAAGCAGTAGGTAGCACTTCACCTAACAAAAGAAAGACCACACCTCGTAACAACAGAAAAACTGAAACTAACACTGTTTCAAAATGCCCGCCAATTTTGTGAAAAACTTCAACATTAACAATAGTTAACATGATATATCAATAACTGTCTGAGAAACTCCTAATGGCTCATGAGCGGAAATGTTCGCCCAAACGCATGAGAATATCGGAAGCCCAATTAATGATACCCTGATACGATTTAAAGCAGAATCGACTGTTATGTACTGCAAATTCATAGACGATGTAGAGATGTCCTCATGTAATGTAGAAATGTATGTTATTTGTAGCAAATTTACTGACCACGTACAAGTCCTCGCAAACGAATTACTTTTCGTTATTATTTCTAACAAATTTAAAATATAATCCAGTATTTTGCAGGCCTCTAAGGAAAGATAATTACGTCATAGACAAGCACAATGAGGGAAAAGGAAAATAGAAATACAGATCAAATAAATCTTTCAAGTGCACAATTTTGTTCTATTTTGTTTATAATCACACTTATTTCTCTTGGTTATACTAAGTAAAGTAAGGAATAGTGCCCATTTGAATAAAGGAGAGATGTTGTTGATCGTCTTTTTGTGAGTGCTTTAAAACTCTATAGCAAAGACCAGAATTAACAGGACTCTTCAATGCCAAGCATAAGGATTTTTATTAGCGACGTTGGGATGAGTTTCGAAATCAGAAATAAATCTCATAACAAGCTCGTAAGCTACATCTAGTAGTTGGAACATAAATGCACATCATACGGCATCAGCTGAAATATCGCCCATAATTCCAAATGGAATCTGGACGCGTACAAGAGAATAATTGTACAGAACTCTCGATTCCCCAACCCTGGATTATACGAAATATCGAGACAGAAATTTACAGCCAATGCACGCACGAGTGAGAACTTGTAGGGAGAAACTGGACGCTTCATCCATGTGTATCATAAAGTATCTGACGTTTACCTCTGGGGAAAATCCCCGTGTACTTTTCCCCGAAAATATCTCCCACAATAATATTTCCCAGTTATCTACTGATTTTGCCCTCTATCTCTGTCTTTGTCCCTCTCTCTCTTTCTTTCTTTTTTTCTTCCTATCTCTATCTGTCACTCTCTCTCTCTCTCTCTCTCTCTCTCTCTATCTCACTCTTATATGTACTTTTTATCACATTTTATCACTTTTTGTCTCTTGCTTCTGTCTCAATTCTCTGTTGCCCAATCTAACTTTTTCACCCGGTCGTTATCAATCTATACAGAAGGAAATATGTGCTCAGCTGTTCTTGCGCCCTATCTATGCGCAGCTCTGTGTGTTTCCTGTGCGCTTGTATGATTTTTCTTGATTAAGTTAATTTTACGAAGGGCAGTGAAGATGCTCACTGCCAGCGTATTTGTATACGGACGTCCTTGGCCACGTAGAACATATGTGCAAAATGTTGCATAAAATAAACACATTTTTTTTCTTGTTGGTAGTAGATCAGAGATCATTAGCTTTTGCATCTTATGGCGGTTAAATGAACAAAAACAAAACTTCGTATTAAGTGGCAATATCTGAAAAATATATTTTATTATTGTCCAACAGTTATTTGCACACACTTTGTGCAATTTATCTCGCATCTAAGTTTAATCAACATTTACAAAATATATTTTCGCTTTCCTTTATCTCTTTCTCCACCATCTCCACCATCAGATTTTAAATAATTAGAAATGAATACCGGAGAGACATTACATAGAATATTGCTGTTATTATGCAATTAAATATTTCGAAGCTTAACTATATGAGCTTCAAATGAGAAGTATTTTAATTATATTTTCGATTTTCTTTCTTTGTATTTCATTTTGATAAATATTAAAGGAAGCTGTTAAAATATATTGCTTTAGAGACATAAATGAATTCGTGTTTCGTGTTTCAGCTGGTAAAAATTAACAACTTTAATAACATAGATACACATATGCTGTCCCATTTAAAATTATTTTATGAAAACGTTTGTAATTTCTAAAGTGTACATAAATTCAATTTAAATAATTATATTCGATCATTAGAAGCAAGCTGGTTTCATAGTAAAATCTAAATTTAGATTCAACTAACTTTACCTTGGATATTTCACTGTTTATATACATGAAATCTTATGACAGATACATCATTTGTTTAAATTCAATACAAAGCAATGCAATGAAAATATGAATTTTTTCTGTGTATTATGGGGTTTCACTTAATTAAAATTATTCTGATTTCGTACTATAATACATATGTCCGGTTTATTTTATTAATTATACATTAATGTAGATTTCTCACCAATCTACACCCTTTTCCCTATAGAGTAAAAGTCAGAAATTACGTAGCAATTGTTTTATGTACACTGATGATAGAACTTAATATCTATCGTGCAGCGACACTTCTCACCAAAGTGAAATATAGCAGTTAAACCTACATGTAATATGCGTATACTGTGTACAATATCTATACAGCCACATAACCTACGATAGTTGGTCGACATCAGTCTGATTGGCAATTCACGAACTGTTTTTCTGAAAGTGTGTATGCAAAAAAAAAAAAAAGTCACAGCTCGAAATTAATGCTCTTAGAAGAGTGTGATATTTAATTCCATACGGGCTTAGTCACAAGTGTCGATTGCATTCAAATGGGAAATGACGCTCTATTATGAAAGTAGCTGGAACAGGACCACTCCATTATCAAACATTTCACACATATTGAACACATTTTAGAATTTATAGGCGTTGAGAAACGTGATTGAGATACGCTTCTAATTTTCTTTATAAAAAATGTGTTATGCTGTATTTTATCATATATAATACTTTTAATTTCCTTAACCCAATTATTTTCCTCAATTCAAAGATGTAGAAACTATAAAATTCTACTGACTGATTTCCTTTGAGCTGTTACGTGCAAATTATATTGCAAGTAGAAACGTTATATGATTTCAAATGCAGATTTACCTTATCCATAGAGAAAGTAGTAATAAATTTTTATTTCATCACAGATGCATGCCCTTTTTTCTCTTTGGAAATATTAATCGTTATATATACTTTTAAAACATTTATCTACAATATGTGAACCGTAAATGCGATGTAGATACCAAACGCGTATCGGTGTTTTAAGTTACCCGTTATTTTCTCATTGTTTTCATCAAGTTAGTTTTTGCCAACATCTTTATTAATTTTATTATTATTAATTTTATCATTATGATTTTATGTATAACTATATTCATGGTATAATTACTAAAATAGGGTATGTTATGAAAATACATTTTCCATTAGTGAACCTCAGTGATAGTGAAACGTATATCTCGGAGCAATCATTTGAGATCTATTTGTGTGACTTTCGTGTTTAAAGAGGTGGGATGTGATGAGTTTTCTTGATATGTGCAATACATGTACTTTCTGTAGTCGGCATGACTTTATAAGTCCAAAATTTCATCACATTTCGATTATAAAATTATATAGATCTACTTGAACTTTGGTCTCTAAAAAATTCTTACAAACTAAATTGGACTTATAGAGTGGACGTGACTTTTAATTAATATTGCATATCGTATAAAAACTGGGTTAAAACTGCGTACATAATTTTATGTGAAAAATATGTTTGCCCCCCTGTTAGTAACAGGCAATTGAACGTGGTATCAACATTTTTACTCACAAGTATACATTCTTTCATTAAATGACTACTTACACATTTTAAGTTATTTATTCATATTTATTATATTGCTAAATTTAATAAACATCTAAGAAAAGAATTAAATGTTTAAGTTATTTCTTTTATAAAAATCTTAGACGCGCTCAAAAATATTGATTGAATTAATTTTTTCTTTTTGTATTCTTTGCTTTTCTATCTCATTTAAAATTCTGAACCCAATTGAATTTTAACCGGAAATGTTTCGACGTGCCATAAAATATATTTAAAGCTGCTTTATTCCAATTTTCAATTTACACAAAAAAATGTTAATACATTAAGAATTTTCTTCTAATTTTCTGATCTAAAGAACCTCTCCGACAATAAAATTTCAAAATTTCAGGAACTAAATTATTCAAATGTGAAATTTTATATAATTCCTTTTGTTTAAAAATTCAAGAGTTATTCCTCTGCGTTATTCATCTTTGATTTTCAATTCTTTTATTGTTGAAATGTTGAGTATGTATTTATTTTATATATTAATTTCATGTTATTTTATATTTGTTATTCATTTATTTATTGATTTCTTTTTTAATAATTTTCTTTGCGTTTTTGTAAGTTTACCAATAAGTTGCAAAATGCTGCCACAGAATATAAATGCTGAGTGATTCATCCAATCAGTTCTTTTTGGTGCAAAACTTTATATTCTCTCTTTCTTGAGGCTGACAACTTATATTTTTTATTGTCAAGTTGCTTGAAACTCTCTAAAAGAAGTGGACAGTTGTTCTCAACAATGATACATGAATTGTCCCTAGATACGTATAGAAATAGGCTAGGAAGACAATTTCAGAACGTCAAAAGGGCACTTGTCCTATCAAAGTAATTACATATCTATTCCCTGTTTATTTGGCGTCTATCATTTTTTGTGTCAAATTAAATGTATCGTGATTACATGTAATTAACCAAGGTTCGATTTCACTTGATAGAAAGCAACTAAAGTAAAATTCCTGATAAAAACTGATGCAGTAATAGATCTTTTCAGAAACATATACACTGCTGTACTTGCTCTAACAATTTACCTAAAAGTCATGAGAAGAAATTGAGGTAATCTTTGTGTGAGATTCAATCGGATATAAGTAACCACTAATTTTCCAACTGCATAAAATAGCGATCACTCTCACCAGCAGACTGTCAACTAACTACACATTAGATGTGGCTTGACAGCTTTAGATATTTTATATTGCAGATAGGGGAAATATTTCATGTATAAATCGTTAAGGTTTATATTACTTACATAACCAGGATCATAGTGTAGTGTATATTTTAAAATAAGATGTAAAAACAAAATCAGAATAGTTGATTTTTACGCTGAAAATTTAAAACTATAAAAAAAACCAGCTAAAAATATTAAGTATTTTAATGCATACACGCATGAATACATACATACATACATACATACATACATGCATGCATACATACATACATACATACATGCATACATACATACATACATACATACATACATGCATACATACAGTACGTATGTATATTGTATATTTCTACTAATTGCCAACTTATAAGTGGATCTTTCGCATTGCGTTTTTTACAGATAAATCATTGGCCCTGTTGGAGTCATTTTCATACTTATTTTTTTTATTTTTTTTATTTTTTTGTAGAATTGGTTCTGAATGAGAGAGGAAGATGCAAGACGACCACCAAAAGTGGCCGTGCAAAAGTTTGCGCCCACCTTACATAAACCAATGAAGATAAAGTTAAAGTGTTTTAAAACAGAAAAAAATATCTATAATGAAATTGTATTACTTAATGTTCCTTTCAAGAAGTCACTGCACATTGTTAATATTTCCTGTGGCTTCCCTTGGCTTGAATAATGGCTTCAATGCGCCCTGGAAGAGATGTGTACAAGTCCTTCACAATCTTCACAGGTATTTTCTGTTGCTGAGCTCCCAAAACTCGTCAAGTTTGCGTGGATTCTTCTTACGAACTCTTCTCTTTAGTTCTTTCCACATTTGCTCGATGACATTTAAGTCAGGGTTCTGAGTTGCTCAATTTTTCAATGCGGTAAAACCTTCATCAGCCAGACTCTGTTGTGTCCACGCGATCTGTGGCACGGGCCTCCGTCATGCTGAAAAATCTCACCATCTGGTATCAAATTTTCCTTCAACAACTGGATGCATTTGGCACTATTCACGTTACTGTCAATTTTAACCAACTTTTTTGAACCATCACTTTTTATATATTAACATGGAATCATACTCTTATCACCAAGCTTCACTGGTTTCGTCGTGTAACGTGTAACTCATCCACATATATGCTTTCGCAATCACCACGTTTTCCGTTATTGAGTACGTCATGAGGATACAGTGAGGATAGCGTAGCAAACAGTCGACTAGTGCGTCATTTTTTTCGGTAATTATAAGCGGTCGAAATAACATAATGACACTTGCAAACAAAAGGCTGAATGTGCAAATTTATTTCTGAATTTATACTATACTACAATAGTATAAATTCTCCGGCAACTTTCTGTTTCTGGAAGAATTAGGGTGAGTTCCTATAAGTGTGAATAGTTTTGATTTCCGAACTTAATTGCTAACAGATTACATAGTAAGTTATCGGTCTGTAGTTAGAGACCTCCACACAGTACCTTTCTGTTATCTAGTATTTGTCATTATATAATCAGTATTGACTCATCCCTAATCATTCGATCTGAAGCACCCCACCTCCGAAGACATTCATTTGATGATTCAGTCAGCTCTTACCCGACGTTATTAATATTTTGCAGTCAGAAACCTTGTAGTCTGTCTGACACGGGTGTTTTCTGATTAGGTATTTTGGTAGCTTTTTTTGCCATACTGACATTTTTTTACTCTTCTTATTTTCTCATCTACTTTTATGTACTCAGCTTCCTTTCTTGCTCTCTTTCTCTCTATCTCTCTCTCTTTCTCTCTCTCTCTCTCTTATATATATATATATATATATATATATATATATATATATATATATATATGTATATATATGTATGTGCGTGTCTGTGTCTGTGTGTATCACTCCAAAACTTTCTACATTATTATGTCTCTCTACTCAAGCCTTTTTGTATTTTGATATTTTAAGCAATCTCTTCTGATTATTTTGGAACAACTTATTCTTTCGGAACTGTCTATTATATTCTGATATCACTGTATTATAGTTGTGTTTAATGTCACTTTTTGCGCTAGTTCTCTTATTTCGGCATTTATTCTTCTCTTTGTCTAGTATTATAAAATGTCGTTCTTTTCTTAGCACACCTTCTTTAAGGAGCTGTGTTTGACACATCTCATGTTTTAAGCGCTTCAAGGCACACGTCTAAGCTTGTTTTCCACCAAGATATTCTCATGTCCGTCCTTGGTTTACTTGCTTCGTAGTGAACCTCATTTGCTACTGCTCTTGTAACAGCCACTTATAGATTATTTATCGTCGTGGTACATACCATATCTTTTATCTTTTACTTGTTTCAGTCCTCTCACTGTAACCAAGCTAGGGCACCACGTTGAAATATTTTTAATCCAATGAATTAATTCCAGCACTTATTTATTTTCAGTTTGGTATCTAATCTATGGGTCCCGTGCGACTGACCGCTAGGTCACAGTGCATAAATACACCATCACCGTTTAAGTAGTGTTGGGAGAACAATACATGAAAATGTGTGTGTGTGTGTGTGTGTGTGTGTGTGTGTGTGTGTGTGTGTGTGTGAGTGTGTGTGTGTGTATGTGTGCGTGTATATGTATGTATGTATATGATGGGCTTCATTCATTTTCCGTCTACCAAATCAACTGGCACGACTTTCGTCGGACTGAGGTTATGGTAGAAGAGATTTGCCCAACATGCCTGGAAGTGGGACTGAACCTTGAACTATGCGGTTTGGAAGCAAGCTTCTTTGTTTCATTAAATTGGCTATAATAGTCTTACATAAAGAAAAAAGCTGCTGGTTGGACAAAGACATAATGTTATATGAGATGAAATGTGAAAATGATGATTAATGAGGGAAACAGACAACGCCCACCGATTGTTGTTTCCCGAAAACATTGTTCTCTTATTTATCATACGAGGCAATAAACCTCTTACAATTATTCATAATCGTTCATTAAAACACAAAAAATGATGGACTACGCCTCGTACCTTGGTTAAAAACAGAATGAGGTTTCAAACCTCTTATCAGTTCACAATATCGAGGCTTACCAACCTTTTACCCATAGTCCTCTTCAAATTCAGCATCGCTTGTGAACCCGTACCCAGCCATTTCCCACGCCTCACTCAAGCACAAAGTAGGTGATGTATCGGGGCCGCCAGGGACAAGCGACATTTCTCATTGAGCTTCTTTAGCCTTTGCAACACGGGCAACTTTATGCCCTCAACAGCTATTTGCGGAGGCCATTCGGGATCCCGTGTGCAGGTCAGAATTGCTCCCTGATAGTGCTTCTCCAACACTTTCTCCACCTCTCCGCCCCTGTAGAAGAAGACAAGTAATTCTTCTCCTTTAGGGGACGTGGTAGTCACTTCCACCGTCGGTGGTACAATTCACACCTACGATGGCTCTTCACCCGTCGGTGACAAAACTCCCACTGACGAAGTTCCGGAACATTCCAGTATTGTGTTACCAACTGCTGGCAATGTCCCGTTTCTCATTTTCTTCCTGTATTTTTTCCTCTTAACTAAGGAAGGGTGGGTTTCTTCCGTGACCGGGAGATCCGCCTCCCCTCCCTCATCCCTTGGATCCTTCGGTGAGCACCCATTGTTGCTCACCTTCTTCCTCTTGCGGCCCTTCTGTCAGGAGTCCTCCGCCTCCTTGACCGCCTCCCTTCCCTCTTCTACAGAGGTCTCAACCAACTGTTCCAGGACCTTGCTTTGGTCCTGGGAGCAGTTCTATTTTATATGACCATGTTCCATACACCGGTGACATTTGGGAGGGGCACCCTCAAGAATCACCGGACACCTGCACCCAGCCATAGTTAAAGAGTCTGGAAAGACTAAATCCTTTACTGATTGATTCCACAGGGTCAAAATAACTTTTGACCCGACCCAATCAGCCACTGATGACAATTTAATATTATGGATCTTGGTGCTGCTGCCACCCAAACCCCGGCGGATAGTGTCCCTAATCCAGCCTTGTTTTAAATTCGGCGGCAACCAGCAAATCCAATCCCGCGTCAGTTTCATCCCACAATACGTGGGAAGAAACAAAATTTTATTGCCCTCCAGGGGCTGGCTCGCAAAAGTGCGAGCCTCCTCTGGGATGTCAAATAGCAACCAAATTGTTGCATATCCGACACCCTGGCAATAAACTTCACAGTTGGTAAATAGTCCTTCAACACTTCTATTACTTCTTTGGAGAACACGGCGATGGCGTCGAGAACCTTCGAATATGTTCTCAACACCACCGTCTTCTCGTCTTGCTGTTTAAGCCTCTCTTTGGGTGGGATAATCTCACACTCCAAGACATTCTTTTTCACCATGCTTTTCTTCAACAAAAATTATGAAAGTAGAGAATTAAAAACAAAATTTAAAAACCTGTTAGAAAGACGACAACACAAAAGCATAAAGACAGAAAAGTTAAGAAGAAATGAGAAAAAACACTTCAACACGACGACAGTTCTTTGCTCTGTGATAGTTCAAATCACTGCAACAGCTTCCAACTAGGATAGCTGCCGCCACCCAAGCCACTTCTATATCCGGTGGAATTGCTTCTACCCTCACCTTGGAAGTCTTTCTTCCAAGGTATGTGGGCAGAAGCACTACTTCCTGTTTTCACTCTACACTCACCCGCCTCCTTGCCTCCTCTACTGGTCTAAATTGTACGATTATTGTGCCATATTCTCTTCCTTTCGTCATGTATATTATTTCTTTCTACTTCTCCCTTAGCGCTTTTTCCGTTTCAGCTTCCACCTGCTCGGCCTTTTTCCCTTTTAGCGAGAACCCCTTATAGGTGATCATTCTTCTTTCCATTCGCTCCATAATTCGTTTGGGGTGCGACAGCTTCACCTCCCCTCCCACTTTTTGTACCATCTTCTCATATTCCTTCAGACCGGCCAAGCCCAACTCCCTTCGCTTCATCTCCGTGACCTCAGCGAAACTTCTTGCCTTCTCCAACGCACCGTCCATCTTCATGACCGCTCTTACCAGCTCCTCCTCTGGTGAAGACAAGTCAGACCCGCTAAAGTCTGAATACATTGTCTCTATCCTCGAAGCAGCCAAAAAAAAAAACAACGTCCGACACAAACGACAAACCAAATGCACTCTGGGTGACGCATGCGCGGAAGTAAGCTTCTTACCAACGGTCACGCTTCCTTTACTTATTGCCTTTCTGTTATATTCGCTAAGGTTAGCTGGCTTCCCAGTATTCGTTCAATTTCGCTTAATATTACATGTATTAATTTTATTTCGTTATTACCCTGAATATTCACCACATTCTCAACTATATTTCAGTACATTCTTCGCTATGGTAGTTCAACACTTTCTCACTATATCCTTCATCATATTGCCCTTATATCCACCATTGTTCCTCAATGGTTTTTCTATTTCCTGTTTTATGTATTTTAATTCGGGATTCGATCGATAGTCATAATCTTTTGAGGTAGGTATTTGAACAGTCAGAATTGCTTTTGTTATATTACTGGAAATACGTATATCTTGCTCCTAACTCCTACTTCACCCATACCCTCACCTATTCGGTTCCACGATGAAATAGCATTTCATTACTAGTCTTTTCATTTCTTTCATTCAGATGATTTCAACTGTTTTTTCTTGTTTTTGTAGCACATTAATATTCTGCGCAGCCGTAGCTATTTGACATTTTATCCTACCGAAAAAAAAGTCCCTATTTGTAGTTATTTAAATGACGAACGACAGGGATCTGATTCGTATCAGATACCTGTCACCTTCAAACAACTTTAAGTCAAATAATACTATAACTGTGATAAACCTGAAACTGGAAGCTCCCACTTTCGAGATTAACACAAATATGATTTAATTTAACACTTCCAATAATGGTGAAGTTAATATATGATATTTTCTTTGTCAGAACATTTCTACGACAATTCCTTGTCAAGGCCACAGCGAGCTCATGTAATAGGCTTAACAGCAGCGGTAGTGCTGGCACTGGTACTTTTATTAAAACCATCATCATAATATTGCGATTTCTTCCCTACTCTTATGAGTTGAGCTCTTCAAACCCCATATATATATTTGAGATATTTCCACTATTCCCGTTGTTATTTCCGTTTTATCTTCATAACTGTCTATCATTTCCGACAATCTTATTATTTGCTGACTTCCTTAAAATCTTCAAGGATGAGAATAATTTTTCTTTTATTCTTTTCGTGATGTCCAGTATTATTTTCCAGTAGAGAATTGTCTCGTCTGCAATGGAGATATACATTAATATTGCAGCAACTTCTGTATCTCGTATCTGGAAATATAACTTATGTCAAATTTTAGTTAGTTTATTCTAAATGCAGACAGTATTCATCTGAGGAGTTTCTTCCGCACGTTTTCTTGGATTAGTGATAGGTTAAGGTTATTATGAATATATTTTATCGCAATCAGATGTATATTATTAATACCTTTTAGATAGTTCATTGCATTTTGATGAGTTAAACATGTCTGTAATATGTCTTCTTAAATTAAGGTTTTATTTCTGTCTTGACAACCATTTGTAAACCCTCTTTTTAAAAGTCTAATCTAAGCTTTTTTATCAAACATGTTTTTTTTCTAATCCGAGAAGGTGATTGACACAATGCGGAAGTAAGATGAAGTGTAAAGCAACATGTATAAGTCAGGATTATATTATGAACACGAAAACTTAGCCTATAGAGTAGCACACCGGGTAGTAACGACGGCGTCAGGTGTCGACAAACTGAGTCATATAGATGTGCCTGGGATCAGTCCGATCCATAACTGCATGAACTAGAAAAGAAACGTCGCACAGTAAAATATTATTTGTTTCACACACGATATTGAGATTATATGGATTTTATCACATTTCTAGGTAATCTGACATCAAGAAGATGTCACTGACCCACAATACTACTCTCTTTTGAAAACGCTAGGGTCACATGTAAGGTTTGAACTCGATCATTTTTCCTGAACATAGTAATGCGCGCGAACGCCTCTTCATGAAAATCATGATACATGATTCATCGGGTATAAACGATACCCAAATTTACCAGCTTGTCACTCGTTTCCCTCACTTTTTTGGCAGATTCCATTATTGACTTACCGTCTGGATGAAAATTGTGTGAGTTGTTGTGATATTGCTTTTTGAACGCTTTTGTTGACACTTTGTTATACTGCCTTGCAGCAATTGTTCAATTTATTGTTTTCCGTTAAAGAGTGTTAATTGCTTTTTGAAAGCATTTGTCTTTTTTTCTTTTATTCCCCCGTTGTGGGGAATAATTATTTTAAAAAATCATGTGTGGCAACGCAGACAATAGTACGTCGGAAACGAGCCCAACGGAAAGCTCACCAACCTCACCAATGACACTCCAACCAATGGCGCCATAAGATTTTCCACGTCTCCCGAGTGAATCCACAATAAACAGCATTGTATCAACAAGGAATATAGCAGTGAAAAGTTTACAAAAGAAGAGAAAAAATTTTTGCAACAGCAGCCAGAAGTCTAACCCGGCAACTCAATACAGAAAAGGAAGAAATAAAAAAGTACACAAATATATTACAAAAAGAAGGAACCACGGTGAAAGTACAACCTCCAGAGAGAGTGTTAGAAGCAGAAAAAGAAAAACAATAATATACAAAATATACAATCTTAAAAGCAGAAAAATGGACAGAATGGCTGAAAAAATAAGTGTACATGTATATATATGAATATATGTATATATATATATATATATATATATATATATATATATATATATATATATATATATATATATAATAATATTATTAGGGACAAAATCCAAAATTACAGGTAAAAAACTCAATTAAAATCAATTTATAAAAAATTAAAATTAAATTGAGCCTTATAGATAAAGTATATATAAAATATATATAGTTTTAGGGAAAATAACCAATTTTCAAGAACTCATCGATGAAAATCCACTATCACATATAGAAAAATTAATAATTAAAAGCACAATAAATGAGTATAATATAAAGTAAAGTAAATATCATAAGATAAATATAATAAAAAGATTACACGTGTTTCATAACCAATTTTCAAATAGAAAAGAAATTTAAATCGATTAAAATCAATTAAAATCAATTAAAATCAATTGAAATTATCGAAAATAAGTTCTATTCGAAAATATAGCTACTCGTCAGATCGTAAGTAGAACAATAATTAGACATATATCTCAACCAACAATAAGTACCAAATGAATTAATATGAAATACTTATTATATAAAGATAGAAAAATTATTTAAAAAATATCATAATATCAAAATAATAACCATTCAATAATCATCCCTTCATCCATAATAATAACATGTATATTATATACAAAAAACATCTTACCTAAATTATCATTGTTTTAAATTATCATTGTTTTAAATTATCATTGTTTTAAATACAAGTTGAACGAAGTTTAAGTTTAAAATAATAATGAAGATAAAATTAGTACATATTTAACCGGTGTAATAGTTAAAGCTATACTATTTAAAGCTAAAGACGTTTATTTAATTATGATTAAAGATCAATTGAATAATAGAAAAATACAAGATTATTTATTTCTACAAACGTAATAATAAAAAATATGAATGAAAAAATTATGAATGGAAAAAATTATGAATGAAACAATTAGGAAAGAAAAAATTATTAAGAATAAAAGGTTAAACTTTATATATATATACAAAGTTTTGATTTTAAAAAAAACTTTAATGATATTATAAACTATAAAGATTAATAATTAATCAAATAATATTAATAAAAAATAATCGAAAATATATCAACACTATTCCAATCGAAGTTCTAATATTATGTTGAAATGAAACTATAACTTCTAAATAATATAGTGTTAAATAAGTTATCTATTAAAATAATCTATAAAGAACCAAATGAATAGTATAAAAACAAGAATACATATTATTTTCAAATAGTAGAAAATCTTTAGCAAAGTGAAAACAGTACTTATCCAAATTTTTCCGTAATTCAAACTGAAAACTAAGACGTTATCTAATAGCTATAGCGTTTTAAGCAAGAGTTCGCGCGAAAATACTACGTTAAAAAAGAACGTTAAAATATAGAATAGAATACGAAAACATGAATGAAATAATAATACTTAAATAAATGAATGAAAAATTTAAAATTTATATAACTAACAACATAAAAAGAACAAAAAACTATAGTTATCTTATAAAACATATTAATAAATATTAAATTCTAATATATAATGAATAAATAAAAATATTAATAGTCGTAAATTAAATAATATTATGAAATAAACTAAAATACTACTATTGATTTAGTCTTATCAAAATCGTAGTGTCATTGTAATATAAAACCTTAAACTTACTAAAATATTAACCTACCAATAAAAACAAAATATAGCTACTAGAATAATTAAATAGATACCCCAACACACACCCTAATACATACATACATATATACATACATACATACACATATACATATATATATATATATATATATATATATATATATATATATATATATATATATATATATATATACATACATACATATATATATACATACATACATACACACACATATACATACATACACACACATTTATATACACTTACATGCATATACAAATATACATACGAATATACAAAATAATATACGTATATACACACAACATACACACATATATACACATAAACACTATTGTGCGTATATTTTGTATATTTTTTATATATATAGTTATGAGTATTTTTGTGTATATGTATATGTCTATTTATGTATGTACTTATGTAAATGTGTATATATATGTATATATATGGGTATAAGTATGTATGTGAGTGTGTGTAATTTGTCTATATAAATTAGTAGGTGTATATATTTATGGGTGTATATATATATATATTTATGTATGTGTGTATATATATATGTATATATATGTATATATGTATATGTATATATGTATATGTATATGCATGTTTTTTCTGTATATATATGTGTATTTTTACGTGTATGTATGTATGTCTGCATATGTGTATCTATATAATATGTATATTTGAGAGCATGGGAGGATGAGTGTGTATTTATATATATTATTCTTTATTTTTATATGTGTGTATGAGTGTATTTGTTTTTATATGTATATTTTGGTAGGTACATGTGTGTATGTGTAGATATATATTTATGTATATATATATATATATGGTAGTATGTATGTTTTGGTCTATATGTGTTATATGTATTTATATATATGTGTGTATTTATGTATATATGTGTATGTATGTTTTTATTTATGTATATGCTTTTATTAGTGTTTATGTGTATATATGTGTGTATGTTGTGTGTATATACGTATATTATTTTGTATATTCGTATGTATATTTGTATATGCATGTAAGTGTATATATATGTGTGTGTATGTATGTATATGTGTGTGTATGTATGTATGTATATATATATATATGTATGTATGTATATATATATATATATATATATATGTATATGTGTATGTATGTATGTATATATGTATGTATGTATTAGGGTGTGTGTTGGGGTATCTATTTAATTATTCTAGTAGCTATATTTTGTTTTTATTGGTAGGTTAATATTTTAGTAAGTTTAAGGTTTTATATTACAATGACACTACGATTTTGATAAGACTAAATCAATAGTAGTATTTTAGTTTTTTTCATAATATTATTTAATTTACGACTATTAATATTTTTATTTATTTATTATATATTAGAATTTAATATTTATTAATATGTTTTATAAGATAACTATAGTTTTTTGTTCTTTTTATGTTGTTAGTTATATAAATTTTAAATTTTTCATTCATTTATTTAAGTATTATTATTTCATTCATGCTTTCGTATTCTATTCTCTATTTTAACGTTCTTTTTTAACGTAGTATTTTCGCGCGAACTCTTGCTTAAAACGCTATAGCTATTAGATAACGTCTTAGTTTTCAGTTTGAATTACGGAAAAATTTGGATAAGTACTGTTTTCACTTTGCTAAAGATTTTCTACTATTTGAAAATAATATGTATTCTTGTTTTTATACTATTCATTTGGTTCTTTATAGATTATTTTAATAGATAACTTATTTAACACTATATTATTTAGAAGTTATAGTTTCATTTCAACATAATATTAGAACTTCGATTGGAATAGTGTTGATATATTTTCGATTATTTTTTATTAATATTATTTGATTAATTATTAATCTTTATAGTTTATAATATCGTTAAAGTTTTTTTTTAAATCAAAACTTTGTATATATATATAAAGTTTAACCTTTTATTCTTAATAATTTCTTCTTTCCTAATTTTTTCATTCATAATTTTTTCCATTCATAATTTTTTCATTCATATTTTTTATTATTACGTTTGTAGAAATAAATAATCTTGTATTTTTCTATTATTCAATTGATCTTTAATCATAATTAAATAAACGTCTTTAGCTTTAAATAGTATAGCTTTAACTATTACACCGGTTAAATATGTACTAATTTTATCTTCATTATTATTTTAAACTTAAACTTCGTTCAACTTGTATTTAAAACAATGATAATTTAAAACAATGATAATTTAGGTAAGATGTTTTTTGTATATAATATACATGTTATTATTATGGATGAAGGGATGATTATTGAATGGTTATTCTTTTGATATTATGATATTTTTTTAATAATTTTTCTATCTTTATATAATAAGTATTTCATATTAATTCATTTGGTACTTATTGTTGGTTGAGATATATATCTAATTATTGTTCTACTTACGATCTGACGAGTAGCTATATTTTTGAATAGAACTTATTTTCGATAATTTCAATTGATTTTAATTGATTTTAATTGATTTTAATCGATTTAAATTTCTTTTCTATTTGAAAATTGGTTATGAAACACGTGTAATCTTTTTATTATATTTATCTTATGATATTTACTTTACTTTATATTATACTCATTTATTGTGCTTTTAATTATTAATTTTTCTATATGTGATAGTGGATTTTCATCGATGATGAGTTCTTGAAAATTGGTTATTTTCCCTAAAACTATATATATATATATATATATATATATATATATATATATATATATATGTGTGTGTGTGTGTGTGTGTGTGTGTGTGTGTGTGTGTGTGTGTGTGTGTGTGTGTGCGTGTGTGTATACATACATACATACATATATATATATATATATATATATATATATATATATATATATATATATATATATATATATATATATATATATATATATATATATATATATATATATATATATATATATATATATACTTACACACACAGAGATTCAGCGATGATGGAGAGAGGGAAAGAAGGAGAATAATACACTTAGTAAATGTGCCATGAAGATGGAAGGGACTTTAAAATGTAGAAGGACATTCGTTATGTTTGAAGGGGAAATTTTCAGTCAGAATGAGAGGGGGAAGAAATAACCGTTCTCACTTCTAATGCATACTGTGCCAGTATATATACGAGGGAGTACCCAAAAGTAATCGGAAACGACAAGGCCGTTGTAGTCCAGGTTTCCCCCGCCGTCAGAAGTCACTTCCTGTGACCTTCAGGCATCAGTCTGCAGACCGGTGTTTTCGAGTGACGTCGTACAGCCATTTGGTGTGTCTTTGTTTTGCAGTGTTTCTCTCCTGTTCGTCACCAACTGTGATGGCTGAAGCAGCATGCTTCCGTGAAAATATGTCTTTTGCTGGGAAAATTGGCGGTCGAAACAGTTGCCATGCCTCAAATAGCTTACAAAGATGTTGCCATGAGCAAAACACAAGTTTACGAGTGGTTATCACGTTTTAGGAATGGTTACTTGTCGCTTGAAGACAAATATCGTTTAGTCGACTTCCCGAACGAATGAAAACATCTCGAAGAGTCATGAACAGATCTTGGAGGAGTGTCACCGAACAAGTGACGAACTTGTTGATAAGACTTGCGTGACCTTGAAATCCTGCCAATGAATTCTGAGCGAGTAATTGCGAATAAAAGTCTTGCAACAAAATGTGTGCCTCGATCGCTCTCGGAAGATCAAAAGCAATCAAGACTGAATGCCTGTTGAGAGCTGAAAGAACGCTTGGAATTTAATCTGGACCTTTTTTTTTTGTTTTTGCGAAAGTCATCTCTGGTGACAAGCTGGTGCTACGGTTACGACCCTGAAACGAAGCAGCAACCAAGTCAATAGAAGCATCCGATGTCACCACGCCCCACAAAAGCGCGTCAAGTGAAGTCGAACCTCAAGGCGATGCTGGTTTGTTTCACCGATGCGAAAGGGTTTGTCCTCATAGAATTTAGTCCCCTTGGTCAAACTGCTAACCAGCCGTTTTATTTGGCTGATCTGAAACGAAAACGCTCCAGCCTGTGGCAAAGTGCAGAGGGGTGGTTTCCTTACGACAATGCACCTGCACACACCACCTTGAGTGTCAGACAGTTTTTGACCAAAAATGGAATGACTCCGCTTACCCATCCTACCTATTCCCCCTATCTTGCTCCCTGCTTTTATTTGTTCTTCCGAATGAAAAAAGGCCTTAAAGAAAAACGTTTTGCACATTTGGAAGAGATGAATAAAAAAAAAAAAACATGGAATGCGTTAAAGCACATGATTTCGTAAGACTTCGAGGACTGTTTTGAACAGTGAAAAATGAGTCTGGAGCGATGCACTGCATCCAATGAAGAATAATTTGAAGGCGGTAAAAGTATAAACACGTAAAACTAAGAAAAGAAAATAATATTGCAAAATTCCTGTTTCTTTTGGGTACCCTGTCGTGTGAATATATATATATATATATATACTCTCACACACACACACACACACACACACACACACACACACACACATATATATATATATATATATATATATATATATATATATATATATATATATATATACATATACGTATGTATGCAAATATATCTCTGTGTGTGTGAAGAGAAAGAGAGTTTGAGGGAGAGAGAGAGAGAGCAATATGAATAATATTAAATCTTTTTTAAATAAAGTATTATTTGCAATGTACTGATCCTGACTTCAGCTAAGAAAGGGAAGTTCAAGAAATGATATGTTGGAACGGAATAGAGTATCGTAATAGGAAGAATAATAAAGAAAAAGCAACAGATGGAGAAAAAAAATTCTTAAGTATACTTCCAAGTCAGAGTATGATAATGCAACAGGAAGCAATTTCAATTGAACCAGTGGAAACTGAAGAAATGAAATATAATGAACAAGAGAAAGTTGTAGATAAGAGTGATAGATGATCAATTGAAAATTAGGTAAGAGAAAATATATTGACACGAAGTGATATTTCAACAGAAATCCATAGTGAACACGGGAAATTAAATATTCTTGAATGCATTTTCATAATACAAAATTTACGTGATGCAAGCTCATGCACAGATACATATATATGCATATAGATAGACACACACACACTCACACTCATATTTATATACTTATATGTGTATATATACATACATATATAAGTAATATACTTATATATATATATATATATATATATATATATATATATATATATATATATATATATATATATATATATATATATATATATTACATTATGTTTTATTTTGTCTTTTATCTCTTACCTGTTTCAGTTAGTAAATCGCGGCCATGCTGGGGGAAGCCTTGGAAATTTTCAGTATTTTACGCCTGAAAGCGCTAAGTTACGGGAACATAAGCACACCGACACCGGTTGTCAAGCGGTGGCGGATGACAGACGATCAAAGACACTTATACATACGCATATATATATATATATATATATATATATATATATATATATATATATATATATATATATATAAATTAAAAACGTAAAAATATATACAAGCATATACAACAGGAATCGACGACAAAACCACTGACAAGGCTTCGCCCGACGCCCCAAAGTATAGTACAAGACTCTTGCCCAAAGTGCCATGCAGTAGAGCTGAACTTGGGACTACGTGATTGGGAAAGAAACTTACTACGCAGGCGCATACATAACGTATATGATTTATATGTATATACATATATTAAATAAATAAACATGTATATAAATCACGTCATGTATGGTACGCCTGCAGCGCATTGACAACACAGCAATAAATGTCTTCTTGATTAAGTTCACTTTTTCCTGTTACCTTTCCACCTTTGATATCCTTCCATGATAATATTTTCCAGACCACTGCGTCCTCCAGTGTGGCCACATTTTTATGGCCATATGATCTTTGGTTTCTTTCACAACGTTCAGGTGTTGTCGTCTTTCACCAACTTGTTTTAACACTCGTTCATTTGTCCTCTGGTCCTTGTAAGAGACTCGTAACATTCCCGTACTAACTTATGATTTGAACACGCTGATTATATTCTCTTCAAATTTGTTCAAACACTCTGTTTCTCAATTATAAGTGTCAATTGACCAAATAAGTATTGCAACTAGCATTTTTTAAATCTTGGTTGGGTCTCATTTGCTGCTACACATGTTATTTACGAACTTGCCGTGGCTGGGCGTGCCCTAAATTTTATTTTAAATGCAGCAACCTGGGCCGCAGTAACAAAGTCTACCTGTCACACCTCTCGGTCCATCGTCACTGCCTAGATTTCCTGGATACTTACGAGGCCAGTGTTTACAAAGTAGTTGTCAATGTAAGTGTATTCGACGTTTTCCTCTTCTTACCTCTCCATCAAGTCTGCTCCATAAAACTAATTTGGATTTTTCTAGTTCAGGATGGCGCACAAAGTAACCAGATAGTCGTAGCCGCCTTTACCTGATCTTTTGTCATATGTTGCTGACATTTCACATCTAGAGCCCTTTGAAGCATCCTTATGTAGCATCCATTTAGCCCGTTTGTCAGTGTCCATGCAACACTGCCATATAATAGCACTGTTTCGACAGTTGCAATTAACAGCTTGATTTTGATTTGCCTGTGCCGTTTGGAGTTCCAAACTTTCTTTAGTTCGTGACAGGTCGTCCATGCTTTTGCCTTTCTCATCTTGATGTCAGCTTCCGAACTGCTCACCCAAACAACTAAGTACTTGAAATCTTTAGTAACTTTCAGATTGGAGCCTCTCAGAGTAAACAGTTCAGTACCACTCGATTGGTTGACAAACATGTAGTTCCTTTCCTTGATATTTGTATGCAATCATATCTTAGCAGCTGATGTTTCTACACTGCTGAGCAGCTGTTGTGCTTTGTCTATTTCATTAGATATGAGTGCTATGTCATCTGCGAAATCCAGGTTAGTGATGTTTACTGCTCGTACTCTGCATGATCTTCGCGCGTTAAACCAAGCTTTTCGTCACTGTTACCTATAGCCTCACGCATTGTATAATCCAATACAATTGCAATCAGATAAGATGCAAATATATCTCCTAGTAGCACACGAGCTAATATTTGAAAGAATTTCATTCCTCCAGCAGATGAAAACATAAGAGCTCTCGTCTTCTCGTAGGTTTTGCAATGGCAATAAGTAATTTTCTGGAATGCCATATGCTGCCAAAAGCCATATGCTATACAACGCTGACTAACACTTTTCCTATTTTTGAACTTTTCTGTATTCTCATTATTTACTCGAATACAGGACTCTTGCTAGATATAAAGCAGCTTGATGAGCCTGATGAGATGCTTCGGAATGCTAAGATCACACATGATGCGTCACATGTGGCTATAAATTGTACAATGAAAGATCTTTCTGCTATCAATGTAGCAAATGAAAATTGTGATGTGTGCTCTTATCATCGCTAAAATTGTTTGCAGATTGTGCAGATGATCTTTTGCTCCACGTCCGCTTCTAAAGCCAGCCTGTTCTTTAGCCATTTCTAGTTCAAGGAATAGTTACAAGCGTTCTAGAACAAGGACCACATGAACAGGTCTTCCAATTTTTGTATTGGTACATATTCTGCTATGCACCAACCTGACATCAGAAGTTGTGGTGTAGTGCTATGGCTTTTGTTTCCTGCACTTTTGATCATTTCATTTGGCACTACATCTAGATTTGATGCTTTTTGTTTTGGTTTTTGTCTTTTCCAGGGGTATTTCTACCTCACTTCTTAGTGGTTCAGGTTCCTTCTCATACCCTAAATTCTTTCAACCATCATAAAACTTCTTCGTGTATTCTAGCCACTTTTGGTTTACCCGTTTTGGAGATCCTTCAACTGTTGGAAAACATCTTTTGAATTAATGTGCTTTGCTCGTAGTAGATTTTCGCACGAATTTGTTATGTACGTTCTTTTTTAACTTTCCAGCATTCATGTTTGACTTCTTTTTTCGTGTTTTATATTCATCTATGTCGAAATCCAATGTTCATTCTTTCCTTCTTTTTTTTTTCAACAAGATCAATAGTTGCTTGTTGATTTTGGGAAAACGTCTTTCGGCAGATACAAGATATATAAATATATATATATATGTATATGTATGTATGCATGTATGTATGTATGTATGTATGTATGTATGTATGCATGCATGTACCTATCTACGCATTTGTACATGTGTACTTAAAAAAATGAAAAAGAACAAAACATTTAAAATATTGTTTGGAGGATATATGTATAGGAATTTGCTATAAGCACCGAATTCAGAGGAGTAACGATTATTTGAAAGAACAGATTAGTAGAACTCCTTTATGTATCCCACTTTACCCATAAGAACCACAATTCCAAATTACATTCCAAATCCAATGATCACATCCATAACTAAACTAAACAAAGTTCCCAAGCGCATACTTGATATTATTAATCTAAGAAAGTGTTTTGCGTTTAGACCACTTGAACTACACTTCTGATGTAAGCAAGAGGTTATATGGCATTGAAAACAGAGCCTGTCGCAAATGTACCGATTACAATATTATGACTGCTTTGAAGGCGGTGACCTGGCAGAATCGTTAGCACGCCGGGCGAAATACTTCGCGGTATTTCGTCTGCCGCTATGTTCTGAGTTCAAACTCCGCCGAGGTCGAATTTGCCTTTCATCCTTTCGGGGTCGATAAATTAAGCACCAGTTACGCACTAGGGTCGATGTAATCGACTTAATCCCTTTGTCTGTCTTTGTTTGTCTTTGTTTGTCCCCTCTATGTTTATCCCCTTGTGGGCAATAAAGAAATGGGTATCGTTAGCATGCCAGACAAAATACTTAGCAGCATTTTGTCTGTCTTTACATTCTGAATTCAAATTTTGCCGAGGTAGACTTTGCCTATCATCGTTTCGGGATGGATCGCAATTGTAGCATTCTAACATCAATCAGGTAAATCAAATATCGCTGGATCCAGAACTACAAAGGAGGATCCACAAGGTGGTAATAGGGAAATACACACACCCAAACAGCGAAGACCCCGTAGAAAAAAAGCAGTACACAAATTATCCAATGAGATTATTGATATGTGTATGGACAGGGTGTTCCCGAGTGAAAAGCTAAATGAGAGAAGGTGATATAATTGGTGAAAATGAACCTGCTGGAAGTGAAAATTTAAATGATGATTGTATTCGTACTACCTTCAGTCATTAGATCAATAACTATTTAAAAGGCCGGAATTATAGGCAGGACAATGGCTTACATAACGTTGTAGATAATAATAAACACAATAGGATTAATATATAAAATTTAGCAGCACTGTAGAGGATAATTGTTTATTAAACGGGAATTGATTACATAAAAATAGTGTTTATAAATATGAATGTACAATAGCTTTGAATATTACAAACTTTCAGCAACAATTTCTCTTATAGGACAGGCCCTGCCTGTTAGTTTCTAAATTACAGCATAGTTTTTCAAGATTCACCTTTCTCTGCTATCGATTTGTTCTTGCGCTGACAGACATAATGAATATATAATGCTGAATTTTCCAACGCGAACTACAGGAAATGTTTCTTTCTCTTTGCTGCTGTTTTGTTTTCGATTTTCCCTCAAACAACATCCAACTATATATCATACTAGAGCCGATGTCCATGTTAGCTCATATTAGAAGTGAACTCCATAATGAGAGAGAGATTTTGAATTAATTCTTAACTCACACACACACATATATGTGTGGGCGTGTGTGTGTGTGTGTGTGTGTATGTGTGTGCGTGCATGTGTGCGTATGTGTTTGTGTATGTGTGTGTTTCTATGCATGTATACAGCTAACGCAGAACGTATAGTCCGATGTAGACACATGAAATTCAGCTTCACATAAAGTATCTTCGCGGATAAAAAAAGGATTAAGCATGCAATTTCCTTTGAATTATGTATTTGTATTATATAACAAATATATAAAAAGAAATAGTGTGTCTGTATGTATTATCTCCGTGGACAGTTAAAAATCTATGGAATATAGTTACAGATGAGAAACAATTTCTAGTAATGTTCTTTAATGAAACTACCCAATATTTAAACACGAAATTTAAGTGACCTACCCAATATTTAACCAAGAAAAACTTTTGGTCTGTTGTCATTAATGCGTTATGTGTGTAATACGTTTTGTCTAATTAATGTATCTCCATAATAGTTTGTTTCTGTTACTCAGTTACTTATGAGTTTCTTCACATGACTGAAAATATTCCGTCTGCGCTTTTTTCTTTAATCTGCAAAGTTTATGGATAGAAATCTTTTTATATATTTATTCAAGGAATGCATAGCATTATATATTTATTCAAGGAATGTATAGCAATGAATGTATAGGAAAAGTGTAAGAAGTAATAATATAGAATCATGAGATTAGTATTTCAAACAAAGCTAAATGCGAAACAAAAGTATGAGTAAATATGTTCCAATAATGAAATTATCTCAACAATAATTTACAGTCATATATTTCAGTTGGCGACTGTTAAAGATAAAAAAATAGAAAAAGCTTTCAAATGTTTTCAAGGTATAAAACACATACAGAAGAAGCTGCAATGACAGAGAATTATGAGAGGACAGAAGAATTAATATTAGAAATTGTGAAAAAGTAAGCAAAATTTCAAATATTCGTTGAGCAGAGTTAGATTCAAAAATTATGAATGATTCTTTGTTGCGATACAATATCGACGCCATCCCATGGGAAATTACCAAAAGCCTATAATGAAGCAGGATGTATTAAGTAACAGCAGAATATATGGATACTAGCTGAAACAATTAAACACATTCTATGAATGTCTAGTCAAAGTGCACAGAGAATAGCTATTTCTATTTTCCAGGCAGTTTCTTAAACTTTCAACACTGGAAATCATCTCAACATTTGAAAATACCAACAGGATAAAGATGATGAATGATAAATACGCTAGAAAAGATCTCAGAGAAGAACATAGCGATTAAAATCAAAGAGATCAAAACTATTCGGCCTATATTGTAATGATCAGGCAACATGTAGATACCTATAGAAACAAACCAAAAACCAATAAGACTTACATATTTTTATTGTATAATTTACAGATAACAGGACTGTCGGGAATAACGCACACATTTCGTAGAGCGTTTTCAATACAAACTAACACTACAGTCAAGGACCTCACGGCTGTGGTTTGTAATTTAATGAATGCATGCAATAAAAGTATGGCTACCGAATGATTATAACACACGCATAAGGCCTAACATTTTGGCAGGACGAACTTATTAACTGACTGATTAATTTATCTAGCGCAAAACGATGTAAAGCACACTTGACTTCGGCAGGAACTGAACTTCCACACTAAATCTTGATAACATTTGAAAAAATCGCACAGAATGAATTTGACTGTCAAATTGTACCAGAAATCTTATGAACAAATTCAAATCATACATAAATAACAGCTGATTGTGTTTTTCCTTACCTTTTCCTAGATCATACCGCAGATTTGTCTTCTGCAATGTCACACTTAATGGAATTATTCTCAGCACGAAGGTCAGGCAATTGAACCTGAATCCGGATATAAAAACCTGAAAATACTTGAGACGGATTGAATTAATAAGCATGATGATATGAAATAAAAGACAAGGTAAAATTATCTGAGATGGATATTCGATTTAAAGTTGAATGCCAGAAACATAATTTCAGCATTAAATTCGGCATTAAACTCGCACACAGTTACATCATAAGCCACATGTCCTCTGTATTACATGCTGCATGCCCATTTGACTTACAGATAGTTAAGAAGGAAGGTGAGCCAGTAGATGTGTAGAATCCTTTAAATCTGAGATGGCACGGCTGTAAGACATGTGAAGATATTGCCAATTATTGTCTGAGCCTTGAGCATGATATCAAAATGTATTGGCAGGAAAGTAAAGAGAATGGGATTAGTGTCCACTTTAGCTATTGAGAAATGTTTGCTTCCTTGGCACGGCCCGAATTATTAGAAAAGTACTAGGTAGTTGAAATGAACAAATGGCACTGTACCGTTGGCCACAGCTAGCACGTCTGCTACCCACGCAAGATTCCAGAACTTCCAGCAAATCCTGCTGGAAAAGATCAAAGGTGATAGCTTATCTCTATTAATATTCATATTGGCAATGACGCTGCTCACTATGATAGTACGCAAAGTTTAAATTGCTTACGATTTGGGAAAAAGGAAATGGTCAATGCGAAAAATGAGAAACAGCTTGAAAAGCTTGTACTTATCCGAATTTTCTCAAATGACGTAAGTATGGAATTTGGGATAGGAAAGTGCGCTATATTGAAAATGAAACGTGGAAGATTTAAAAGATCCCAGGGAATATCAAATGGGCAGTGACAGCGATTGAGAGAGGACAGTTGTATAAGTACTTGGAAAAATTAGAAGCAAACGAAATTAAAAAAAGTAAAGAAATTATACAAATGACCAGTAGAGAGTACACTTTGAGAAGACCGAACGTGAAATAAAGGGCCTAGTTTCAAGAGTGCAGACATTCAGTAAGGATATCTGAATGGAATTTGGAACTAAAAATTGTGGTATGCTTATAATACAAAGAGGTAAACTAGTGTCGTCTAATGGTGTAGAATTACTCAACAGCGAGCAAATCAAAGATATTGAGACTAATGTATATAAGTATCAGAAAATTTTGGAATATGACAAGATCAAAGAAAGTGAAATGAAGGAAAGCTCTAGGCAGGAATATCTCAGAGGAACCAAGTTAATTATGGGACGTAGGCTTAATGGAAGAAAAGATGAGGGCAATGAACACATGGGCTGTTTCTTAATGCGGTATGGCCCATGTGTTGTTAGATGAACAAAGAACGAGCTTGAGTACATGGACAGGAAAATCAGAAAAGGTATGATAATTAACAAGGCACTACACCCCAAAAGCGATACTGAAAAGCTGTAAGTGTCTAGGAGCAAAGGAAGTGGCCTGATAGGAGGCAAGATCTGTGTTGTCAACGAGAAGAACAGTCTGGGATGGTCCATGAAACTGCAGAGTGAATCCTTGTTTGCTGTTGTTGAAATTAACAATACAAAACCTACCGAAAATATAACGCCCCGACAAACATTTAAAAGCAGGATGAAGAAGAAAGAATAAACAACTGGATAAGGGAATCACTACACGGGCAATACCTCAAAGAAATCGAAGGAATAGACAAGATCAACATTTGTAGATGACTAAGAAAAAGTGATCTGAAAGGATGCACTGAGGTATTGATATGTAGCGCCCAGGAACAATCTCTGAGAACTAATTACACATAAGATATTGTGGGATTTTACAATACAATGTGACCCCCTAATCGAGGCTCGGAGACCAGATATTGTTGTGGTAGATAAAGGAAAAAGGAAACCAAGATTATAGAAATTGCAAAGGCTGGGGATGCACACATAAGTTACAAAGAACTAGAAAAGATCGAAATGCACAGACTACTAAAAGACGAAATGGCAAGAATGTGTACTATGAAGAGAGTGTCTGTCATCCGAGTAATTGTAGAGTCATTCAAAGCACTAACAACCAAGTTCGAGAAATATGTGAGAGAAATCGGAATTGACATGAGAGCATAGCAAGCTCAAGAAACTGCTCTGATGGGGACATCTAGGATTTTGAGAGTGGTACTTGGATGTTGAATATTTTCCACCATAATTGACAACCTAGTAACAAAGCCTATAATGTGCGGAAAGAGACCCTATCAGACCTCTGGCAACAGACTGGTGTCCGCACTCACAGAATCAACCAGAGGAAACAAGACCGAGCGCTCTGAGAACTAAAACGATGATAATAATAATAATAATAATAATAATAATAATAATAATAATAATAATAATAATAATAATAATAATAATAATAATAATAATGATAATAATAATAATAATAACACGATAATGTACTCCACTATTAGCATTTCACCTCTCTGAGGAGCCTATATATGTGGGAAGATCAACATTTAAAAAAAAAATGGATAAGATCATGGGTAGTAAAATCATGAGTAAAGATAAAACTCCAGAACGGAGCATTTCAATGAAACTTGTTCATTTGCTTACATCACTTTCGTGATTTCGTTATTTCCTTTGGCAAGAATACCGAGATAACTTTGCCTGTTTATCCAATTAAATCATCGGCAAAATATTGCTGATCTAAACTACACATCAAAATAAAAATAAAAACTCACTTGCTTACAAGTTGAATTACAATTTTAGAGTGGCAGAATCAAAAGGGCGATCGAAACCATAAAGTGTAATAAGTGATTCAGCTCCTCTGTTCTGGTTTCAAACTCCTTAGAGATCATTTTCCCTTTCATCAAGTTGACACATGGGAAAGATACGTTCAGCTATCACCATCCGAGAACCTGCTTTTTGATTCTATCTCAGTCAATCATATAGAACTATAAAGTGTGGTCTGTGTTGCCTACAACTTTGAATCGTGTACATCTACATCGTATACATGCTACATTTATTGACAAGCTACAAATTACTATATCTAGACACAATCTGGATGAGTCGATACTTTTTGCCTGTGTCCAATTTGTTACGTTCAGAAAATCTTTTCGGTATATCTCAACAGATTGGAAGTGAGTGAGAAGGTTTGGGAAACTTTTACACCCCTTCTGTGGTGCATTTCAATCGCTGACTAGAACTAAAGAGTGATACGCGCCAAGCAAAACCGCCGAACGTCTCAGGGAATTCAGATGTCCCACTGCGACAAGACCGACACAGCATCTAGTGTGAAAGAATAACCTTTGCAACAGTTCACGACCTCAATCTTCAAATTACCTTCCGAATCCGGAAACAACTGATAATTTTGGAGACACAAATAAGCAGGCAAAGTTATGAGAGAAGCAACGCACATCCAAGCTGTGCAAATAATAATAATAATAATAATAATAATAATAATAATAATAATAATAATAATAGAAGAAGGAGGAGGAAGAGGAGGCGGAGGAAGAGGAGGCGGAGGTGGAGGAGGAGGAGGAGGAGGAGGAGAAAAAGAAGAAGAAGCAGAAGAAGAAGAAGAAGAAGAAGAAGAAGAAGAAGTATTAGTGTTTAGATGATAAGCTTTAGATGTGAATATTAGTCGGATTTCGATGGTAATCAGATAATACCATACAAAAAGAACGAGAGGAATAAAGATAATCCGCTGCAGATCAATCTATTGCTCGTAATTTAGCTTAACGTATCAAAATAGTTATTTAATAAATAATACTCCCGTAATACCACACAACTGAATATTTGAAAGAGGAGAGGCGTTATATATCACACTCCATAAACATACACATATACATACGTACGCGTAAACATTTAAAGAATATCAGATATTTAAATGTATGTGTGTGTGTGTGCGATGTGCACTTACAAAGACAGACATTATGTAAGAAATAATGATGCACATATATACGTGCTCCAACGCATCAGCAATGAAACCAGGTGTATGCACCCCATACATATGCATGCTCTAATTCGACCACTTATAAACCGCAGGAACTAACGAAAAAAGTCTTGTCACTTGGTTGGGTTCAGTTCTATGACGTAGAATTTAGATAAATCTCATTAATAAATACACATTTACACACACATGGGACTAATTTTGTTTCTACTTTTCTTAAAACTTCATTTCAGTAATAATGTCTGTTATGTGTCAACGGAAGCGTTAGATTGGAAAAGCTATATATAACTGCCACTGCGATGGTAATGACGACGAGTGTTTTAGTTGATCCGATCAGCTGAATAGACTGCTCATGAAATTAACGTGCAAGTGGTTGAGCACTCCAAAGTCATGCATACCCTTAACATACTTCTCTGGGAGATTCAGCGTGACACGGAATGTGAAAAGCCGGACCTTAGATTTACAGGATCAAATCATTTTTCCCAGCTGAGTGGACTCGAGCAACGTGAAATAAAGTGCCTTGCTCAATGACAGACCGTGCCGCTTGGAATCGAACTCACGACCTTACGATCAAGAGAAGATATCCATAACCAATAAACTACGCGCATATACATACTCGAGATTTAAATTCAATCTTTCAAAAAACAAACATAGTGTTGGAATTGAAACATTTCAAGTGTTTTTTTTTTTCTTAGCGGAGGCGCAATGGCCCAGTGGTTAGGGCAGCGGAGTCGTGGTCTTAGGAGCGGTTTCGATTCCCAGACCGGGGGCTGTGTCGTTTATTGAGCGAAAACACCTAAAAGCTCCTTTTGTACACTTTCGCCCCAACTTTCTCTCACTCTTTCTTCCTGTTTCTTGAGTAACACTGCGATGGACTGGCGTCCCGTCCAGCTTGGGCGGCGAACACATACGCCATAGAAACCGGGAAACTGGGCCCATGAGCCTGGCTAGGCTTCGAAAGGGCGCATAAATAAAAATAAATAAATTTCATTTCTTAATTATTTTGAATATTTGGAACAGCAGTGTATTAGATTTATGTAATTTGAAATATTCAGAGTATTTTATATTTTTAAGACAAAATTTTAATGTCTTGATGTTTTGAGTGTTCGGCCTCTATTGCTATAGCCTCATTGTAACTGCGTGTGTGCAAACGATAAGTGAAGTCATAGGTGGGATGTTTTAACGAAGAACGTTATATTTGAGCAATACTATAATGGACGTACTACTTCTTAATTCACGTGTACCGCTGTGTTTCAAACGGAAATAGAGATGATCAATGCATTGTGATCCTTCTTTCCGCTATATCTGTTGCAAGATGAGATATTTGCCAATCTTACATACCAATGTGGGAATAAACTAAATATGTCATCTATGCAGATACATTCACCGATTTCGGTATTTATGCATGCATGCACACGTCCATTTCTCTGGACCAACGAGAAACGTAATAATTTATGCATATAAGAATAAATACGTGCATATAAATATAAATATGTATGTGTAAGTGAATGTATGTATGTAGATAATCCATCTACATACATACATACACATCTAGTTAGATACATACATACACCCGCTTGTGCACGCACACACATGTATATGTACGTGTATGTCCGTCTGTGTGGATATGTACGTTTATGCGCGTGTGGATGTGTATAGAATGAAGCTGTTGGGAATTTGCAATGTATTCATAAACATTGCATGTATACATTGTAATATATGAACGTGATTGTTCCTTAAATATAAAACATGTGAATATTATACATATAAAGATGTGTATAAATATACTTACTTAGGGACACACACACACATACACACATGCTCACACACACACATATATGTCTGTATACGTGAGTATTTACGTATGTGTGTATGTGTATAGCTGTGTCATTTATGTGTCTGTGTGTATATTTACATGTAATTTTGTTACATGCATTGACGTATAAAGGCTGGAAGCACTAATTTCCGGTAAGTTGAAAATATTAAAAAAACGATCCAAATAACATAAAGGAAAGTAGCATGACAGACACAGTTGTTCAGAATAAAATATTTATTCAAAGAAAATTATACTTTGGATATTCTTTAATTTTCTCTTCGTTTCCATATTATTTACTTCATTACTTCATAATTTACTACATTATAATTTAGTTGCTGCATAATGCAAAACAAAGTTGGTAATGTACACATATATATATATATATATATATATATATATATATATATATATATATATATATATATATATATATATATATATATATAGAGAGAGAGATATAGATATAGATATAGATATAATGACACTCAAACTTTCTATGTTCGTATTGGGGCCTCCGTCGCGAATGTCAAGCAGTACAGCATATTATTTACAAATTTCTGGCAGAGTGAATTGCGTCAAGGTACTGTTTTTTTTTTTCTCACAGACGGGGAGAAAACAGAACCTACTATACTGTGTAGTCGACAAAATCAAAAACAAACATGCACATGCGCGAAATTAGAAATGGCGACATTTTACTGTATATCTATACATACATACAAATATATATATAGGCACTCCGTCGTTTACAAAGACGAAGGTGCCGGTTCATCCGATCAACGGAACAGCTTGCTTTTGAGATTTACGTGCAGTTTTGCCATGTTCCTCTACCCTTATTTTGAGGTAACAGCATGTTTCGTCTTTTTATAACCTACAACAGCTGCATGGGATGGAGTACACGCAGTCCTTAGTCGATTCTGCCGAGATCGACTCTGTCTTATTTTATTCAACAATAAAATAAGTACCAGCTGAACACTGGGGTGCATGTAATAGAGTTAGCCTTACTTGCTGGCTTTGTGCCAAAATTTGAAACCAACATACATATACGAGACTTCATTTGATCTGGCTTAGCGTAATTTAACAATAATTTCGCTGTTGATAGTTAAAACTCATTCAGTCATCTCACATATATTTCTGTTGATATTTACAGGTTTAAAATTTCACCACTCCATATCATATACGTTTACCTTTCGGACTTTTTTACTTTTCTTTTTTTCACCAGTTGATTTATTCAACTGTTCGTTTTTACTTTTTTTCTCGTGTTTCAAATCGGTTTCCGGAAAAAAATAAATTATTACGCCTTGATTTGGCGTGAGTTAATTTATCGAAGCAACTACTTTACCAGGATCAACCTTGAAACATGGTTAACTTAAAATTAACTAAAAGAAAATTGATCAGTAAATATAATTTGAACCACTGTACATTATTTCCGGTCTCAACAATTAGCTGTTTTCCTCTTATGCATATTCGTTCACAATTATGAGAAGATAAAGCAATTATATTTGCTTAACTTTCTAATTATTAGTTTCTTGAATTAGCTTCCTATTGAATCGCATTTGTTCTTGTATTAAAATATATGGGTTGCTGTTCAATGTAGGGGTGGTATTTAGGATTTATATTGAAAACCATTAATGCTACTGAGTTTTATGTAGTTTGTTAACGATATTGTTGGATATATAGTAAACGAGGTGAGAATTAGGAATAATTATTCTTTTTCTCCCATTTTGTTATCGTTTTTGTTTTATTTTGCTAGGGAATTGAAATGGTTTCATCTTGCGAGATTAACAAAATTTGTGTTACGCATATTCAATTTCCGTTGAGAAAACTTATTGTTTAGGCCAGAAATATATCATTCTCCCCTGGACGCATGGATGATGGTGTTGCGCAGGAATTTTCAGATTGTTGCAGATCTTGAGGATAATGTCTGAATAAATGTACTGTTTGGAGCCACTTTAGTAATGCAAATTACTGAGTATTACAGAGCATAGATCTGTTGTGTCAGATAGGTTTGTAAAAAAATGTATTCACTTTCCGGATATAGAAATAGCTAAAATCGGAGAATTTGTGAGAGGAAGCAAGACCGACGACACTATACCAACTATGAAATTTTGCACAGAAGAGCTGAGAATTCTGAATCAATAATACGCAAAGCTTACAATATCTTAGGTTTTGGTCTCTCTTATCAAGTATATTACGCAGGGCTGTCGAATCTGAACGAGGAATAATCAAAAACCATTAGTTACTTTAGAATAAATTCATTATTCTGTGTTGATGGGGTGATATCCATCAGCATTGTTGCTACATGGCTGACATTCTACCTCACAAGGAATTCTTACATCGATATCTCAGTACAGATAGGAAGTATCCCAATGGTTCCTGGAACACTTAGTTGTAGTCATGCAATTGATCAAGGAAGTCCAAGAGAATGGATGAGACATATCGGTGTTGAGGCTGGATTCTGTTGACGCCTTAACCTCGAGTCACCATAGGCTCGTTCAAGAGGATCTGAATAGTCACCATTTCCTATACGGGACTACTACAAAAGCTTTAGCCTGATAATGTGTGCTGATTCCAAAACATCAGAGTACTTTTGAAAAGGAGATTATCACTAGATGTAATGTTTCAGTAATCCCTTCGTGCTTGCAATTAGGAAGTTAAGGTTTGTCGGTGGAAAGCAGTGTAGAAGGCTAATCAATTTGACTGGTATTAGGCCTTTTATTGAGGATTGGGGGCAACAACATCAGTTATGAGGGGTAGAAGGACCCTAAAGGTTCATGATGATTTGTTGACTTCTGGTCGCATGCATTTCAAGCCATTCAAGCCCAGATATTTTGTGCCACATAAAAGCAGAGTTAATATATATATATATATATATATATATATATATATATATATATATATATATATATATATATATATATATATATATATATATATATATATATATATATATATATATATATATATACGATCAATCACCGAGAAAGTTAATGAACAAGCCTCTGAAAATGCTTTTAATGGTAACCTGAAAAGCATGTCATCCATCCGTAAAACCCACAAAGAATTGGAAGCCTGGCTATCCACTGTAGACATGTCAGATCTACCTGACAAGTTTAAGGCCTGAATTTACAAAATTATATCATCCCTCGGATTTATTGGCTGCATTCTTGGTATATGAGGTGTTAATATGTACAGTAAAGGGCTTTGAGAGGAACTTTAGTTAGTTTGTGCGTAAATTGCTAGGACTTCCTGGATTTCGGAGTTGCGTCGCTCTGTATTGAAAGAATTATGATTTAAAATTTCCGATCAGCAGCGTGAAAGAAGTTGTGGTGACGCCTGCTAGGAATGTGTTCCAATACCGAGATTCCTGTGATCCTAAATTCTGTCAGATTGGTATTGAGATCACAAGAGAGAAGTGAAGAACACTGGAGGCTATCAAGGTTTGCAGAGTCACGACAAGACGCAAATAGCTCACCATGACAAGGTGCAAGGAGAAGACAAGAGGTTACTGTTCCGTAGTGTTGTATGTGTCAGTATGTGTGTTTGTGTGTTTATATCTGTGTGTGTGTGTGTGTGCGTGCGTGCGTGCGTGTGTGTGTGTGTGTGTGTGTGTGTGTGTGTATGTGTGTGTGTGTGTGTGTGTGTGTGTGTGTGTGTGTGTGTGTGTGTGAAAGGCACCACTTGGTTCTCTCAAGTGCAGAGGGTGTCATTCTGTAATATTGTGGGCAAAACTCTAGTAGATAAAACTGTAAGGAATACGTACTCTTGTCATGGAAAATAGAGAGAACCAATATTGATGAATGATATCATTTACAATTGATTCCATCAAACTTGCTATTTTCCAAGGTAACGCAACTATTCTATCGTCGAAAAAGCAAAAAAGCAAATTTCATTCGGAATGAACTAAAACATTTTTAGACTGCGATATATCAATTTATGAAGAAAAAGATAAGCAACAGAGAGTTTGGCATGTATAGAAGCAAGCTCTGCAACGTGAAATTTGAGGGAAAACGCTTAGTCAATATCCATATAACTGTTCGTTTTGCAAAGTAAACATCGGCGCTAATTCTGAGTACGATATACATTACAAATCAAGGTGAGTCAGGTAATTGTGTATACTATATTAAAGGAAAATATTGTCGTAAATATTCGAAACAGACGGCTCACAATAATATAGTTAAAAGCCATATATACAACTGGTAGTTATAAATGATATCTGCGTAATAAAATTGAAAATAACCAAATATTTGAAAACCTCTTAAATAATAAAGATTATAAAATAAATATAATTACTCAGATGATAAAGAGAATTATAGATAAATTTATAGGAAGAATTATAGACGTATAAACAGGAGATTAACAAACAGGCAGATAAAACCTGAAACGAAGTTAAATAATATACGAGGGATAATAATTTTGTTTAGAGATAAAAATATCAATAACATTTACGGCGAAAATGAAAACACTACGGAGTATATTTTTTAGAAGCTTTCGAGACGATAGAAAATTGTCTTGAATTTCATAAATAGTTAATTGCATGGTCGTACTTTTTGACTCAACGTTAAATTTTAGAATCGGAAAATACTAAAACAAATTCTCTCTAAGATGCTATGATAATAATGTGTCGATATGTTTGGTCTACTATAATTTTTGAAACGAGAAGACATACGTGATTTTTTTCTACCTTTATTTTTGGAGTGTGCAGATATTATAGTACATGTGAATTTGATTATATAGGCGTGTGCATATGTGTGTGTATGCAGTATGTATGTGTGTGTGTGTGTGTGTGTGTGTGTGTGTGTGTGTGTGTGTGTGTGTGTGTGTCAATGTTTGTATGCATGTATGTGTATAATTGAAATTTTTCGGGTAAGGAAAGAAATGTTTTCTAACAAAGTTACAAAGCTCCATCTTTAGAATGGAAATAACAAATATAATATCGCACTGAGAACATGAGAAGTGTCTTGCATACTTTTATTGTTCCGCTTACTGATTGTGGCTGTAATGTGCAAGTTAGCTGCTTGATGTCTTTTTCTGAAAATCCCAGCTTATACAGGTTATTACTTGACATTTCCTCACAAAACCAAGTGCACCAATTGTTATCGATATAAATACAAATGTATAATCTGGATATAGAATTTGGAGGCTTTGAAGCAGTATTTCTAAATTTACACTCTTTTTCTTTGATTTTCGGAGCAAGGCAGCCGATCACAATGGTGGTACACATATTTTCTGTTCCAAACAACACTTGTTTGCACTTGATAGAAACTTTGAAGGAAACCTTCTACCAATATTCTTTGTGGTGTTGTATTGTACGTATTCTTTGTGGTGATTGGTATTGTACGTATTGAGCTGCGAGGCCGACAACAAAACAGATATTATTATTACTATTATTATCATTATTATCATTACTATCATCATTATTATTTTCATGATTATCATCATCATCATCATCATCATCATCATCATCATCATCATCATCATCATCATCATCATCATCATCATTGTCATTGCCATTATTGTTATTATTTTTCGTATACACACAACATAGAAGACTGTTGGAAAAGAAAAAAAATCCTAAAATCGGGCTACAACAAGTAACCTTAGATTCCATGAACCCTGCTAAGTATCCTAGCTGTCCCTAATAAAAGCTGTATCCTAGCTATCCTTGGAGATGCATTAAACTGTGTTTTATGATTATTTCTTATTTCCATCTGATTACATCTTTAGGGACATTTCTCAATACATCTGTAACTATTGGGATACATTTTACCCGCATTTTCCATAGTCTCTTTAATTCAATGACTAGGTTCTATTTTTTCTATACTTCTCATATTGATTTTTTCATAATTTGGGGCTGTAAATTCAATTTTCTGGCACTTTCTATTGTCTTTGTCTACAATTACTAAATCTGGCTTTCTAGCTTCTATTACTCTGTCAGTCTCAATATTCAAGTCACACAACTTCTTGTATTTCCTACTTTTTAGTACTTTTCTACATTCATGTTCTTGCCATTTATTAGTATGTTCATGCCCCTAGCTTTCAACAATACTCTCAGTTGATTACTATCTCTAGGTTGTCATTTCTTTTCTTGTATTCTGTTTGTGCCAGCATGCTACATTCAATTACTATATAAGTAACGCATTCCTCTTTTGATTTGCATAAACAACATTGGAATCTACTTGGTTTTTGTCTATCTTGGCCCTTATCCAATTAGTCCTTTATGCTTGATCTTGTGCAGCTACTAACAAACTTTCTGTTTCCCTTTTCATCATTCCTTTCTGCAAACATAGCCATGTCTCACCACTAATATTTGCTGCAACTATATTTGGGAATCTACTAGGCAACGCCTTCTCCTGCCAATTAGATAATTTTTTTTTAACTTCGTTTGGGTTTTTGGTTTCCTGATGTCTTACTCTGACTCTAGCAGCTTTTAATAAACTGAGTCCTCTATTACCTATGTAGGAGTTTATATCTACTCTAGCCAACTACACACAGTCTTCTACTCATATTAACCCCCTGCCGCTTTCCTTTCTAGGTAAATATAATCTTGCTACTTCTGCCCTTGTGTGAAATCATTCATATATATATATATATATATATATATATATATATATATATATATATATATATATATATATATATATATATATATATATATATATATATATATATATATATATATATATGCATATATACGTAAACACAATTACATAGATGTGTAGGTAAGCAGATTAACATACATACATACATACAGACAGACAGACAGAAGATAGATAGATAGATAGATAGATAGATAGATAGATAGATAGATAGATAGATAGATAGATACTCAGATTGAGCATGTGTATAGTGAAACAGGTAGAGAGGGAGACAGGTTAAATTCTTTACTGCGTTTTTAGCAATCTCGGCTTTTTTGTTTTGTTGTTGTTTTCATTGCTTTGTTTTGTTGTTGTTTTCATTGCTTTGTTTTTGTTATCATCCACTTTTGTTATTGCCAGGTCTGTATGAGAATCCTTAGAGAATTTCGTTTCCTTTGGTGTGAGTACATTTTCTCATATTTATTTATTTTCCTTCTTTGACTTGGTAAAATAAAAAGTTTGTTTGTTTTTTTTTTTTTGTTATTTTCATTTTGCCATCTCGCTTGAACTTTTAGCTAGAATTTTTGCAGTTTTCGCAGCATATTTTTTTCGCTGACGAAATTTCAGGTGTTTCAGTAACCATACAAAAAAATACTTCGAGGTTTCCTTCTTAAAAGTATGCAAAATTATAAACAAAAATTGTACTTAACTGATTACAAAATGAAAAGAGGAGCTTCAATGATATTTAACTTTTACGGCTTTCTTTCAAATAACGTTTGTTTAAATACTGTACTAAATTCCACAATTATTTTTTTTCGTCACTCTTTACAATTTTGCTCCAATTGTTCTCAAATTTGGTATATGGATTAAGTTTTGTATACTAATTATGAAAATTAGGAAAAATTAATTTTTCGGATAAATCCATAATGAAAGAGTTATTAGTCTTAAAATTTGAAAAATTTGGGTATTTTAGCCAATTAGAAACGAGTGTTTTATACATCACAGTGGCGAAGAATTCTGTTTCCATAGTAACCAAAGCAAAGAAGCACCACGCATTGCATAGCCGATTGCAAAGATCTCTGTTTCCATAGTAACCAAAGATGCTGCGCATGCGAACGAGGTGTGTAACCACTGCTCCGTGGTTGAATCTTATCTTTGTGAACTTATGTGGAGAAGTAGATACGAGAAAGATTATTTATTTTATAAAATCCTAGGATGTATTGCAAACTTCCGTTCTTGAAATGTGTTAAATTAATAAATGTTTGTTTTAAACAATGTTTTGACTGTTATTCTTAGCAACTCCTGCTGGTTTGTTCTTCGTTTTAGATATTTAATTTACTCACAAATGTTTTCATGTTAACTTCGCTTGTGTATATTTCACTGTTTTCACTATTATTTCTAGCAACTCCTGTAGGTTTTAATATTTAATTTGCTCGCGAATGTTTTCATGCTTGGTGGAAGAGGCAGCGAATGCGCTGTTGTTTGATTGGCTAAAAAATTCTGAATACTTTCAAACTTTGAACGCCTGTAACATTTTTGCAAATTTTTCTGGAACAAATAACTCACAAATTCGGATTCAACGTCAAAAATTACATTTATATGATACTTTAAAAATGTTTTTGAAACACATTGTTAGCAGTGACGAAATCCACAAAGATTCAACTCCAGTATATATCACATTGCTTGGAGCTCTACTATATTTGTAGGCTTTCGTTATGTATGTAAAGGGGAAAATATAAGAAAAGTCACGTAACTGATGCTCTTCTCCTTGAAACATTATCTGAGATACAACTTGATACAAAATATGGGAAAAAGGGTCACAGTTACTCGTAACGTTCGACGAGTGGTTACAGTATCATTGACAAAAGAGAAGAGGAGCTTACTTATTTTTTAGCGACAGAGTCGATAATGCCAGTAAGTGCTGTTGGAAGACATATTGTGTGTAGATCGGAGTTATGTCTATAAATAAATGTACGACTGTGTCTGTAAGTATTGCTTTTAAAGTCAGCGAGTCTGTGTACGAATAAGTGGAACTGAATGGTTATGGTCGAAATGTATTTGTATATCTGTGTATCTGTGAAACATGTAAAGATTGAAGGAAGTGAATAACAATATATTAGGGTCATTGTGGTCAAATTCCTTACGTTTTATAAAGGAGTGTTAGATGTTAAGAGGTGAGATGGGGACTAGATTGTGTTTGCACAGTGGTTTGAAGACAGTTGCTAAGTACGTATGGCAGATGTGCGTGCTTATGCCCGCGCGCGTGTGTGTGTAACAGCGCGTATTTCTGAGTGCGTGCTAGTGTGTATCATTTTCTCGAAGTTCTTCTTTTTGTGCTAGTGTGTGTGTGTGTGTGTGTGTGTGTGTCTGAAGGTAATTGTTTGTACGTGCATTGAAGGTTAGTGTTTACAATGGCATACTGCAAGAAATTGAATAAGAGATATTTCAAAGAATGAAAAAGCACTTATATCGGGTTGCTTGGAATGCTGGCATGATATATGATAGGGAGAAAAAGAGGAGAGTGACAAAGTGGAGGGTGGAAAAGAATGGGGGAGGAGGCCAATGCATACATGTATGTTTGTATTTTTCTCAATTCTTCAGTTGCTTTCTACCACAGAGAGGTGCAGATATGAAAGTTAAGTTGAAGGCATTCCACTGGACATTTAGTTTTAATTAAAATACATACATATATGTGAGTGTGTTTATGTATGCACACATATACATACGTGCATATATAAGTATATGCTTGTATATTTATGTACTTATCTCTGGAGGGGCGAGTGTTTATATATATATATATATATATATATATATATATATATATATATATATATATATATATATATATATATATATATATATATTTATATATATATATATATATATATATATATATATATATATATATACGTATATATCTATATTCATATATATATATATATATATATATATATATACATGTGAGTATGTGTTGTGTGTGTTAAACACGGGCTTCTTTCAGGTTTCCTCTACTATATCTGCTCACACACACACACACACACACACACACACACACACACACACACACACATATATATATATATATATATATATATATATATATAATTTATTTGTAGGATTACTGATGGTCTTATGTAAATCGAGAGATATTTACAATTGTTCATGTATACCACATGAGAGAGTTGGTACTCGTTTCCAAAATGGAAAAACAATTGGAAATATTGTTAACCCCAAAATAAAGAATATGCATCCGTCAATGTGCTCTTGATGATTCATTCTCACTGTTCGATATTGGGGTATATATATTCTTTTATTCTTTTACTTGTTTCAGTCATTTGACTGTGGCTATATTGGAGCACCGCCTTTAGTCGAAAAATTCGACCACAGAACTTATTCTTCGTAAGCCTAGTACTTCGTAATTCTATCGGCCTCTTTGCCGAACAGCTAAGTTACAGGGAAGTAAACACACCAACATCGGTTGTTAAGTGATGGTGGGGGGATAATCAAAGACACACAAACACACACACATACATACATATCTATATATATGTGTGTGTGTGTGTGTGTGTTAAAGAGGGCTTCTTTTAGTTTTCGTCTACCATATCCGCTCACGTCTTGAGGTTCACAGCCAAACGGCTGGGTGAATTCGCGTGAAAAACGACACACATGTGGAGACGTGTGCATCGATTGGAATGCAGTTTGTATTTTTTTCCTAGCCCCCATAGTTACCGAGAAAATCGATCAAAACTTTTTTTTCTAATGGAATTCCCCTATCTGTTCCGCCATCAAAACAACTAGTCGCTCACACAGCCCGCATATACCATTTCGCTAGCAACAAGGGGAGTACAGGATGAAAGTCAGCCAAAACTTTCGCTATACTGTCTCTCTTCTTTCACCTCTTTCTGGTAGGCAGAATTGTCGGATTAAGACAGTAGGGTGTTTTGAGGGAAATTTGGCTACTA